>NC_071355.1:125354999-125429999 GCF_943734655.1 Sabethes cyaneus | reverse complement strand
AAAAAGCGAAAAAAAGCAGTTAATTTAAGCATGTAGGTAACGTGGTGTACAGGATTAAAAATACTAGTGAGTTGATTTTTCCAAATAAATTTATACAAGTTTCAAACAAATTTTGCGCATCAATAGATGCTCTTTTCAATCATTAGATATTAAAGATTAGAAATGTTATTTGAAAAATAGGAAGTAAACGGTGCACGGTAGTAATTTTGTAAGTTTTGTTTTCGTTAGTGACATTTTAAAGGACAGATGTCTTATGTCATGTATCATGTTTTAATAAATAAATCCAAAATGACAAGCGCTGGAAATCATGTCGATCATATTTTTCATTCTCAAGCATGTTTATGGCGCAGCTTTTGCACTATTTTTCGACTTCTTGTTTTCCTAACCCTCTAACATTGTAAAAACGATGCGATCAGGCTAATGACTATCTTTTCATGAAAGTACATTCAAAAGAGGCTCAAATTTTGATTTTTATGCAAAAATAATTATCTGAAAGAGCATCAGCTAAGAAATTTCTCTTTTTCATATCTAATGCTCTAATCAGTTATTTTTTCTAATTCAGATATGTTGCAAAATTGAAGCCAAACAAACTAATAGTAAAATTTTCAGATTAATCATTTTGTTGTAGATATCCTATTTCTTCAAAAGTGAAGTATAATAATAATTTTTCTGAATTATTGTTTTACAAAGATGCTAACTTTTGAACGCATGGTATTAATATCAAAATATCAAAACATCTGCTATGAACACATATTTCATATTGTCAATTCAAAACAAAACAGTCTAAGTTAGTTAGATACTGATGAAGGTCACACGTCGAGACCGAAATTCGTATTTATCAACAAAACACAGTAGTAGAATTAAAGGATATAAATAACTTTTTGTTTTTCTTGTTTTTTATCAATTCAAAACAAGTTTCGTATGTGGCTCTGAAGCCCGAAAGTTAAGGCCGCCTGTAGACCCGTTAGAGGGTTAATTTCTAATTTTCTATATATATTCATTCAAGTCTGCAAAAATTATCTTTTGTGTTAACATTATTTTTCTGTTCTGTTCAGATGTTTCTGAGAAATTAAATAATGATTATTGTGGCAGTAGAAAGGCTAGGTCACGCCGCTAGGTGGATTAATTCGGGTTTTTTGTTTCGTTTTCGGCCACCAAACTAATGCTGCGTATGTGATTCTAGGTTTCACTATAACCGAGTAAATCCAATGTATCATTTTTGGCCTTAAACCCCATTTTTTACCGAACATTCTTTTACATGCCCAAAAAGCACTAGTAGCTTTGTTGATCACTTGTTCGATATGTGTATTCCAGTTGAATTTTTTAACTAGAGTAATTCCAAGACACTTAGTTTCTGTAGAAAACGATAGAGGAGTTTGGTCTAAGTGCAAAATTATGAAGTTAGTTTTATTTCTTTTTGTAAATGGTACAATTGTGGTCTTACTAGAATTTATATTCAGTCCTTCTTTTTTGCACCATGAAAGGGTAAAACTTAAGGGGGCATAGTACTTTTTACACCATATTTTTTGCCTTATTTCAAATATTTTTTTCTCGTTAACGCGAAAAGCGAATCGATTCGGGTTTATTGCTTGCTAAACATTGCACTTTATACTAATATTTGCAGTTTTGTTTGCATATGTGAACCTCTTCCCCTCTCCCCCTACGGCTCCTTGAACATGATCATTCGAAAAAAACATGATTTGCGGTACCATGGATTGGCGCTGGGGGGCTTATCCGAGTTGAAATATTCCAAAACGACATGAAAGAATATTAAATTATCTCGTGTTTGACCCATCCTTTTTTTAAAATTCGAACGCATAACAAAATGACGGACATTCAAACAAAAAAGTAAGGTTTTTAGCCGAAAAAATTGACTTTAAACATTTCTTAAAAATACAAAAATTGTAATATCGAAAAAAGGATGGGTCAAACACTAGATAATTTTGTTAGCTTTGAAACAAAAAAAGAATCATGAGAATTGCTTCAGCCGTTCTTGAGATATTTATGGTACCGGCTTTCAAAACCTGGTTTCGAGAAAAACGACGTTGAAGTTTTTATTCGCTGTGTAATCGCTCCAGACATGCGCGGTACAAATAGCTGTAACTTTGTCAATTTTTGGAATTCATCGAAATGACTTGAAACACATATGGTCAAAATGTTAATCTTTCGAAATAATCAATAAAAAAATTTCGATTTTTTTGAATTGAAAAAGTACTATGCCCCCTTAATGCTGTTTGCATTCGTTCTGAGACTGTTGTATCAAATTTGCTACGGACTATAATGACGTCGTCCGCAAAACCAATCACTTCGAAGCCTAGCAATTCCAGGTTTTTCAAAAGGTCATCTACCACCAACGACCAAAGCAGTGGAGATAAAACTCCCCCTTGTGGATAGCCTTTAACAGCTATAACTTTTAATGAAGATTCTTCAAGATTGGAAAGTATCTCTCGTTTTGACAGCATTTCAATTATCCACTCAACCAAGCAGTTTGCAAAACCATGTCTTTTCATTGCATTTTCCATTGAGATATAGTTAGCATTATCAAATGCTCCTTCTATATCCAGAAATGCTGCTAGTGAGACTTCTTTGGCTTCAAAAGTTTTTTCTATTTTATTTACGATAGAATGGAGAGCAGTAACTGTGGACATGCCACTTCGATACGCGAATTGATTTTTACTTAGAGGATTTTTGCAGAGTATCACACCTTTAACATATTCATCAATTAGTTTTTCCATTACTTTCAGGAATATGGATGACAAGCTAATTGGTCTAAATGATTTTGGTGAAGATTTGTCATTTTTGTTTGCTTTTGGTATAAACACTACTTTGGCCTGTCGCCATACTGTAGGAATATATTTCAGCAAAAGACTTGCTTTGTATAGCTTAGTTAAAGCAGGAACTAATACAGTCTTGCTTTTTTGAAGAAATATTGGCAAAATTTCATCAACTCCTGGAGATTTGAGTGGGGCAAATGAATCAATTGCCCATTCTACTCTTGGATGTGTGAAAATTTCATTGGCCAGACTTTCATTCTCCCTATTAGATCTTTCTGATCTATCCGGCGAGTCGTTTGGTCTAGTCTCAGCACATTTGTCCATTATTTCAGAGTTTGAGTCTGAAATGTCTAACATTTGATTGGGAACTGCTAGAGAATCTGGAAAATGAGTTTTCATCAGTACATCTAGCGTTTCCTTTGTATTTGAAGTGAAAGAACCATCACTGTTTTTGAGAAATCCTAAGCCATTAGAATGAGATTTTGAGAGAACCTTCTGAAGCCTACTAACAACCGGGACACTTTCAATGTTTTCACAATTGAACCTCCAATCCCTACGTTTAGATCTTCTGATCTCTTTATTGTATTCAGTCAGAGCCTTTTTATATTTGGATCAATTTGATGTAGTTTTGGCATGATTAAATAATTTCCTGACCCTTTTCCTTAATTTCTCTAGCCAATCGTTCCACCACGACACATCCCTGTTTGTAGAACGCCTTTTTTCCGGACAACTCAAATGGTAGGCTTGTTTAATTTTGTCTATTAGAATTTGTGAACCCTTTTCCAGCTCCTGATAACAGCTTATTTCTACTGAAATTATCCCGCTCTCACCCTCAAGCTCCGAGCTGTAACGTTCCCAATTTGTTTTTCGAGGATCTCTATAGTATTCCTGTAACAAGTCATTTGCAGCATATTCAAATAAAATTTGACTATGATCAGATAACGATATTTCATCTGATACATGCCAGTTCTGTATTTTATCAGAAATTTTTGAGCCGCATAATGTAAAGTCAAGAACTTCTTCCCTGATTGAGTTTGTAAAAGTTGGAGAATTGCCCCTGTCACATATATCAATATCATGCTGAGAGATATATTCGAAAAGTGACTCACCTCTCTTGTTGATATTTGAGCTGCTCCAAATTGTATGATGGGCATTCGCATCGCACCCAATAATAAAGGCCTTATTATGTCTTTTGCAATAGGAGATAAAAGCTGTAACCTTTGGTGGTGGGACATCATCCACGTCCCCTGGAAAGTAGGCCGATGCCACGTAGAGTATTGTCTTCCCGTTTGTAGTTGGCACTTCCAGCATAATGGCCGCAATGTCTTTATCAATAAATTCTGTAATCGGCACGAATTTTATGTTGTTATTTACCAGAATTGCAGCTCTTGAGAGCTGATTACTGTCGTAAATCAACTTACAATTTCGTGCAGGCAATCCCAAAACCTTTCCATTGTATACCCATGGCTCCTGGAGGAGTGCTACATCCAGTTTGCTTTGAAAAAATGTTTTACTAAGAATGCTTGAAGCTGCCTTTGCGTGGTGAAGGTTATTTTGAATAAATTTAATGCTGTTCTTAGCCATTTAAGAAATTAGTTTGATGGGCTATAGGGCATTTCGGTAGAACTACCACCCGAGTTCATGTCTTCCGAGCATTTGAAAAGCTTGCTTGCCGACCCAGAAGCATGGGTCCTGTCTGTTTATTACTGCTGACGTATCCAAACCCCCATTAAACAGAATATTAATAGAGAGACAAATGACTGTCACATAAGTGTATATATAAATAGTAAAAAAAAGAGAAAAAAAAACTAAATAAATAAGTAAAATTTTTAAAATTAATCTTCAATTAGCTATTTGTAAATATATCTAAAAACTCGTCAGTTTGATTTTTCCTTTTTTTCCCCTTTTTTCATTTTATTACTACACTGCATACCAGCCTAAATGACTTGCCATTAGTAGCAATCAATGCGAATGAAAGTGTAGGAAGCGAAATACCAAAAGTGAGTAGTGTGAGAGATAGTACGATCGGTGTTTTGCCCTCTTGCTTGATCATGCTATCGACTGTCACCTTTTATCACTCGGTCGTTCCTATGAAAACAGTGTGTGCTAATAAGAACCGCTCGTTCTCTTCGATCTGATCCTCACATATATCAATAGGTGATAAATAATAATAGACAGACGTATGCACCGTGAACGTACACCATAGATAGTTGCAGATTTAAGACGTGCATGCGAGACGGCTTTAACACTAGATATTCAGACCAGTCATTTTGATTGGTCGTGCAATTTCAATTTGAAATTTCTACAACATATAACATTTGCTTTTAGAAACGATGTTATGACTTTTGTAGCTATAAGTAGAGAATACATTTTATGAACTTAATGTTACTTTACGTATATTAGTAACAAATATATTTTTTGCTTTTGCCATTTATACCAGCACCAGTCAAAATAACTGGTGCAAGATTCTATGAAGAAATGTAGCATTTCATGAGAACGGTGAGTCCGAAGAATGAAATTGTTCAGTGAAGTGCCGTTCCTAATGGTTCTTGGCCATTTTTGTAGAGTTTTGACGAGAGTCGGTCCTTTTCGGCGGTTCTATCGCCGGATCTCTTTGAGATCGGAAGTCGAAACGCCTATAGGCTCTCATACGTTGACTTTTGCTCAATTTCTTTTTGCTATATCGCAATTGAGATCCCTATCAAAGTACTGCCTCCACTCACCAACCACCTCGCGCTCGTTTGTGGCCAGGTTTCCCTGCTCGTTCCTACACATATCAGGCCTCGATATGTAACCTTTACGAGATCGGTTCACCTTCTCATAGAACTTGCGCATCTCACTAGCCTGAAAGAGTGGTGCTAGCTCTCCTTCTGGCGTTTTGCGGCCTCACTGATGGCCGAACGTATCCTGCTCCATTTACCTTCGAGGGTCGAAGCACCTGGGCATAGAGGAAGGCGCGTAGTACGCGCGTAGTTTTCAGCACTTTGCGGGTTGTCTAATTACCGAATGTTTAACCGAGGAGGGTGGCTACTAGGTAATGATCTGAGGCGATATCCGTACCCCGAAGGGAGCGTTCGTTGGTGATGTTCGAGAAAATCTGACCTTCGATGAGAATATGGTCGATTAGGTTCAATGTTAGTTGGTCAGGTGATCTCCTGGTGATTTTGTAGATCTATGCGGGGAAAGAATGTGTTTCTGATCCCCAGGTCTCGGGAAACTGCAAAGTTGATGCATCGCTGGCCGTTATCACTATACATTGCTTCTCGGTCGATCTGAGCGTTCACGTGGCGAGCATCTATCGTATGTTGCCTCCAGCTGGACATCGAACGCTTTTTCCTCGTCGTCGAATCTACCTTCGTGTGGCCAGTTCACGTTTATGATGGTGTAGTTGAAGAAACGGCCTATTATCCTCAATTTTAGATATAAAAAGCTTGCCTTACTAGGGCTATGCTACCGAGTCTCATGATGCGGCTGCCATCGTATAGTGCCGAGACAAGACAGTGCCTCCTTGCCTGTCTGTATACGACCTTAGTTTCCACCATGGTTATTTACCACATCTCCGCTAAGGTTGCTTGTATTCCGGCTGGTAGGATAATCAACCTATTTTGGGCCCCATCTGTAGCTGTACATAATTTGAACACTTACAGCAAAATCAAATGGAAGTGTCCAAATTATGTACAGCTGCAGGTGGGGTCCAAAACAGGTTGGTTACCCTACCACGAGGAGGTGGAGATAGACCTTGCTGGATTAGAGGCTAAGGACCACTATGGGGTCTGTGTTGCACATTATTCAGCCGTTCACCAACCGTTTCTTATCCACCAGTCATTTTGACTGGTTTTGGTATAAATAGGTATATTTAAAATGCTGGTATATCTAGTGTTAATTGTACCGGTAACACATGCACACTAGTACACCCTAGTAAATTTCTTCTTTCTGCCTATGCTTAGAACTTTAGCGTTCTTTGGAAATTAATTATTTATAAAACCTTACCTTGCAGTACTGCTACACAACAGGAAATTTTTTAATTTCTTTTTGTGCACTTTTATTTGCCCGTACTTTATTTGCCTGCGGGCTCTTGCAATAATTTCATGTATATGTAAACACTGTTGAGTTTTCCGCCCTTTAGAACTACGTTTCCTTTTGAGGTTTACTAAATAACTAAATCAAAAACAAATTTGTAGTAACTGATTATGACACTTATCTGCTCTTCCGAGAACAATTTCACTAATTGCTCGTCACTCGTGAAAAAAAAGAGCGAATTGTACGGAAAACAGTTTCGTCCACTAGCAGCAATATTCTGCCATTCATACAATGTTTATATCGTTGATCCTCACGTATGCCAACACAGTATGTATGGTAACTGAGAATAAACAGACGTATACACCGTGAACGTGCCCAATAGATAGTTGTAAGAATTGCATTCACGACGGCTTTAATTGTACCGAAAATACATGCACACTTGTAAAATTCTTTGTTCTGCTTTTCCTTAAAACTTCAGCATTCTTTGGAAAATCATAAGGCGTGGTACACAAATTACGTAACGCAAAAAATCCGGATTTTTTACCCCCTCCCTCCCCTATGTAACGATAAGTAACGCTTGGCATAACCCCATCATTAAGTTACGTAACGTTGGCCAAACCCCCTTCCCCCTTGACATTGAAAAAAGTTCACATAAATCGTTTAATTTTTTATTTTAATGAATTGAACAAAATCATGTTAAAAACAACAATCAGGCACTGATCCATGTTGAGGTCAATTGGTTTTCAACCATAACATTGTGTCGCCAGCAATAAATTGGACTTCTGAAAAAACGGTAAACGGTTTTTCTTCCGTACCATACATTAAACCTAGTGTCTGAAGTAGTGCGCTATAGCAAATGAGACGTGCTATACAGCGCACTACTTCCGACACTAGGTTTAATGTACGGTACGGAAGAAAAACGGTTTGCCGTTTTTTCGGAAAACTAATTTTTGTCCAATAACAATATTTGGAAATGTAGTAGGATCGTCTTCATAAGCTACAAACTAGAATTTTAAATCTGAATCTCCATCAGTCTAAATCAATTCACTGTTTCACACCATCAACACGTCCTTTCTTCGTTTTGCATCTGCTTTTTGGTATTCATAATTTTGTTACGTAACTATTCTTCGGACTCCCCCTCCCCCCTATGTAACAAAAAGTAACGCAAACTGGACCCCCCTCCCTCCCCTCCAAGCGTTACGTAATTTGTGTACGAAGCCTAATTTAACATTTGTAAAATTTAAGCTTGCACTACTATTAAAATTAGGAACTGTAATTTACCAATACACTTCTTATCAACCCGTTATTTGCCTGCGAGCTCTTTTGATAATCTCGTGTACATGTAAGCACCGTTGACTTTTTTTTTTCCCCTTTGGAACTAAGATTCCTTTTGAGGTTCACTAAATTGCCAAAAAACTAATGATAACAGCTGAAATTACACTTTTCTGCACTAAAACCGTATTTCCACCAATAATTTGCATTGTCTGCCAATACCTCGCGAATTTTTTATCGAAAGATTGACTTTAAATAGCAAAATTTACGGAGATCACTACAGTACACTAGCAGCGGTGTTCAGCCATCTTACTCTTGTAACATTTTGTAACATTTTCAGGCCATACCTGTACGGTAGAAAATTTATCATTTATACAGACCATGAGCCTTTAACAAAGGAAATCAAATTAACTGATGCTACAGGACGAGTGACCCGTCAGCGACTGTACTTGGAACAGTTTGATTTCGAGTTAATTTGCTATTGATTGCTATTGATGCTAACTTCCAGATCGAACTCCAAAATGAGTTGTATGAAAACAATCCTATCTACGGACCGGAGATCGTCAACAAATTTAAAAATCAATTAATCTTTAACATCTCAAATGATAAGAAGAAATCTTCTCATATCGCGTTTAGTATATTTTCAGGTTACAGCCGTCATATCTTTCACCAAGAACACTATTCAGAAGAACAACTATTGGATATTATGAAAAACTATTTATCCGCTGGCATCCAAAACGGCGTATTCGCACCTGTTGGGGTTGCAGAATTGTGCTCAAAATTATTGAACATCCATTTTAAAGGCATGAGAGTACAATTGTGTAACTTAAAACTCCCAGATCTCATATCCCAAACAGACCAAGACGAGTTTATTCGTGAGAGTCATCTCAATGCACAAGCACACCAACGCATTATTCCTGGTATTGATTCTTGATACTGAATTAGTACCAGGAACAATGTGTTGGTACGAAGGAGGTAAAAAGAGAATGTGACACAGCTTTTACTCGAAAGCGCGGGCGCTTTATTGTCTCGTTCATCTTCAGCATTGAACAACTTACTACCACATATCCCTATGGCCTGCGCTTTGATTCCATATTTTATTTAGTTAGGAAGCTAATGAGCAAAACGTTCATCACGACGTTTGAACGTTGCTTTAGAGATTAGCACCAGGAACAATGTGTTGGTACGAAGGGGATTTGAAAAGAGCGCGATTGGCAATTTGGCAAGCATTATTCGCAAAATTTTCTCATTAACTCGTTCATCTTTAGCATTGAACAACTTACGCATATTGCTTGTTGCTTGTGGTGCGTGTGATGTGGGCTTGTGCGCGCATTGCAGTAAGGTGGTAATTCTTGAATTTGGTTCAATAAGTAAATTGAACGAAAAGTTTTCGGTTCGTAATTAAAATTCAAAGACGAGTTTGCTGGTAAAGTAAACCGTCGTATTCCGTTGCTATTTAAATAAATAGGGATATTCACGTAGCACTTGCTATGTTGCGAATACGGAGTATTGCGTATTTATACTGCCGCTACTCGCATAACAGTTCCATCTACATAGAAACTGGAACTGCAATGCGAATTGCGACAGTATATACACGAAATACACCATTTACGCAACATGGCAAGCGCTACGGTGAAAACCCCTAATGTTTGTTTTATGATTAAAATATAGAAATGCGATAATAAAAAAAAGCTGCGTATTAATGTGTATTTTTCGCTGGTCGAACAGGTAAGCTAAACCCCCACGAGTCGCCACAGGAAAATAATATTAAAATTCATAAAAAAGATATGAAAAAACCAACTAACTAAATTATATTTGCAGACAATGGCTGCTCGTGATGGCAGCACTCATTCTGAAGACCAGCAATTGCAAAATCCCAATCCATGATCTCAACAGAAACCCTATAGCAATAATCCCATTAGGGGACGCTAGAATCAGTGGCAGCTATCCGCGTACAGCGCATCCCATAAACCTAGAATTGCTTGAAACCAATATCAAAGCTATTGTAAAAACAGCAGAGAGTAAAATCAAAGCGAACCAAATTCTTAGCCCGCTTATTCAGAGCAAGCTTCAGAAATTGCATACCATAGTTACAAAGATTAAACCTAACCAAAGAAGTCGAAGATGAGAGACGTTAGGGAAAATATGGAAGTACGTGTCTGGAAGTCCAGATGCAGAAGATTTGAAAATCATAAATGCAACTTTGAATTCACTAATTAGCCAGAACGACAAGGAAATCAAAATTAATAACGCAGTTGATACCAGGATAAGCAGCATCACCAAGAATCTTCATTATTTGATAAATTATCAACAGAATATAACTTCAGAAACTCTAGAGGGTTTTGATTCAGTAAACATAATTTTTAACTTAGACGAATTAATTTATCAATTTGAAGTCATAGAAGAAGCTATCACTCTGTCTCGAAAAAATAAACCCAGCAGCCGCATCATCAGTCCCGATGAGTTGAGCGTCGCCAAGCAGTTCCTTTCACTGAATGGTCTAAGATCCAACGTTGTTGATACTGTTCTCGATATTGCCAGTGTGTATGTCATCTATAGTAAAGAGATGATCATATACACATTGAAAATCCCAAGAATCAAAACAACGCCATACAAACTACACTACCTCGAACCAATAATTTCAAAAAACCTCAAGATCCAACTCGAGGCAAATTATTACCTCGAAGGACATATTTCCTACACAACCAAGACTCCGTTCTCTAAAATGAAAGACATGTACATGCGCTAGCTCCCAAATGGAACCAACGACAATGTGCGTTCAACAAATAATGAACGAACAAACAGCCTTTTGTCCAATAGAGAAAACATGGAAAAATCTGATGAAACGAGTACATGATGCAAACATTGTGATCAACAATGCAGATATGTTGCTGACATCTAACTGCTCATCACAGGAACGAAGGCTTCAGGGATCGTTCCTTATACAATTTCATAACTGCACTTTGGTATTGAACGGAGATGAATACGCAAATAACTTTGTTGAAATACAACGACAGCCATTCGTACCAACAACTGGGTTAAAGGTAAATGCAACTAAAATTATAAACCGTATTCCGTTTGAGCTATTGCAGGAACAGCATTTAGAGCAAAGAGAACACATTAATCATCTTAACTTAACGACCGAAAACATCTATGGCAGCCTCCATTTATTCAGATGGCTATCGTTTAGTTCAATGTCGATAACCACCGTAATCGCCATTGGATTGGTAGTAGTTTGGATCCTTAGAGTTTACATCCAACCAAAACCTATAATAATCGTTATTGAAGGAAAACAACATCCGGAGATTCTAATGGTGCCACAGGAGTGACATCAGGATTCAGGAAGCCGAGGACGACTCCCAACTAAGGGGGGAGCCGTTAGAAGATTTAGGAACTCTTACGTTGGAATATAGCAGCACCGACGCAGTCTGGACACGCCAATGAAACCGTGCCACGTGGAACGCGCACGGATCAGCAGTTTTATGCAACAAAACCGCAGCAACCATACGGTTCGGTCTCTTTCGACGCAGTACGCTTGTGAACACCGGTGGTGTCAGTGCTATGATTAGTGTTTAGTATAGTTTATGAAGAAAATTTAGTTTTTAAAAAGTAAATTGGTATCACAGATCCCATAAGTCTAAGTCATTTAATATTAGAAATATTACGATGCCATTGTTTAGTACAAAACTGTGAACAGAATTCGACACTATTTAAGATGTTCTCATGCATAAAAATTCGTACTTCGTCGCAATTAAAAAAATGTATTTATGGTAAGTTAGTAATAGATTAATAAATAAATAAGAAAATAAGCAAATAACTAGATAGCTTCATTCATGTGTACTGATGAACTAACTAGTGTGTTTTGTTTAGAATGTTAATGGCGGAACCAGAGGCGTTTCACCTACTATACCCCTGGTCCCTGGTCGAACCACTGGGGACCGTCTAGGGTGGGTGCTCACGATCTCTTTTCACACCCGAGCACGAGCGTGAGTCTCTTACAGCTCAAGGTCGCCCTTGGCTTATTCCGTTAAACAGGACTGTGATAAGTGCACGAAAGAAAAGCTACTGTGTATAATTTATCCTTTTAATTTTCCCTAACGGATACATAGAACTGTGTGTGAGTGTTGGAGTCATAAACGGGTGGTTCAGTACGGTGGTTTTTCGACTTACTGCCGGGGTGACGATGACGGGATGGCGACGATTACGGAATGATTACTCTGACGGGTGGCCGAAGATGTAATTCAAGGGAACATTCAAATCTCCGTAGGCTGAAGGTCAGCTCGGCCTATGCTATCCAACGCCGGTTGCCTCTTTCAGTAGCTGCGGCCGGTAGTAGCAACCGAACAGCGACAGTAGCTTCTCATAAGTATACGCCGCGACGTTCTGATCCGGACCCTGGAGATATATTGCTATATTGCCACCAATTTTTTCAAGTTTTTCAGCAATTTTCTCAACAAAAAGAATATAAATGGGTTCTACCGAATGTTAACATTATGTTTCGCTGAAGTTTGTGTTAATTCTCCCAGGTCAGTGATTCGATTTTGACTGCGGATATGGAGGTGCCCAGAAACGGTTCGGGGCCAATGAACTGATGAGATCCTTGTCTCGCTAGGCTGTCAGCAAGCTCATTGCCCTCGATACCGCAGTGTCCAGGCACCCAGAACAATGAAACTTTGTTTGGCGGGAGAGCTTCCTCAAGATTGTGCAGCACTCCCAAACTAATTTGAATGCACATTTGGTGGACTTGAGAGCCAGTAGTGCAGTCTGGCTGTCCGTGAAGATTCCGATTTTAGCATACCTATACTTTCGTTTTAGACATATCTTGGTGCAGATGTATATTGCATATACTTCTGCTTGAAAAACAGTGCCATTAGTTTCATCCAAATCAAAAAAGCCAAAGTTATGAACATAGCAAATCATGGGTACTCGGGTACCCTTGTCGCCCTCTTACGTAATAAAAAAGTTTTAGTGCCTCTCATTGCTAATCCCCTTGATAGATATGCAGGAAATTACCTCACTTACTTAAGATCAACGAGTTTCACGATGTCAGAAAATTTTAGTGAGGCATCTTTCAAATTGAATGAGTTATAACTATTTTCAAACTGAAAAGGTACCCGGGTACCCTGTCACACACATAACGGTTAAGAATACACATTTTTACAAGGGCCTTATTCTCATAGTCACCTCACTTACATTTTTTAGATGAGAACACAATTAGCGGTTCTGAAAGTCACCTAAGACTCCGGTTAACTAAGTGACAGTACAAATGTAATGGTGACTGCAAGGTGCGGTGGGGTGACTTAGAATAGGGCCTCAAATAAATAAGTATTAGTAAATTTTTCTAAGAACAAGGATTTTCTTTTTAAAAACTTTGGGTACCGGTACCAGTACCAATATTACCGGTACTGATGCTTCCTGTACCGATATACCATTTTTCAAAAATGCTTTCGGTACTCCGAACCCTAACTTCACTGTCGCCGGTTACCCGCCGTGGCCTTTACCTGTCGCCAGGACAGGTTCTCGTCTACAGCCCGAATGTCGTAGGCTAAGCTGCGTCGCCCTGTGCCTCTGGAACTGTATCTCCTACGCTGTCCTTGCGGATCCCAGACGAGTGCTTTTCTGCAGATCTCGTTCGCTTCCTTCCTCATGGTGTGTCCTGATGGTCACCGTGAAAGGGTTATGCCCGCAACACAATACAGTGATGTGGCCTGCGACCTCGTACAGTCAAGCAAATGACACCCTCACTCCGGTCAGGAAAAAAGAGCTCATTTTGGCTGTCAGGGGTCTAAAAATGAAGAAAGCTCCCTGTCCTGACGAGGCACTGAATGCGGCGATTCAAGCATATCCTGATATGTTATTTATTTATTTATTAAAATTTTTTAATTGGGCTTTCAACCAGTGCACTATGAGATATCAGGCGGACAAAAATCAGAAAACTGACTTTCACTAATCCGCTTAATGAAATTTTCTATTGATAGCAAACACTTCAATTAAGAAAAATTCAAAATAGCAAGTCTCTAGTCGATGTTGTTTCTGAGATAGAGGCTGTCAAAGTTGAAAAACGATATGACATATACGCTTTTTGCCATTCAAACACGTTGACTTTCAACGAACATTTTGAACATTATTTCTAAAATTAAATCTTATGTAATATATATCATTAGAAAGGTAATGAAATGAGCTTTCCGAAAAATAAATGGTTTAGACGGCTAGAGGAAAAATTATAATAATAAAAAGCATGAGAAGAAGGAAAATATAGAAAAATAAGAGAATTTTCTGCTTTCTTAGTCGAGAACTTTTTTTCTCCAGATATCTCCAGGTTAATTTCGCGGTTAAATTCTGGGTTAAATCTCAGGTATATACTATCAACTTATGAAAGAATTACGTGCCACCATGCGCCACTCTGGGAAATATAGTGTTTTGAAAATTTCTAGTCACCATGGGAGATTTCAAGATTAAATATATTTCCAGCGAATAACACACACACATACACACACATACACACACACATACACACACACACACACACACACACACACACACACACACACACACACACACACACACACACACACACACACACACACACACACACACACACACACACACACACACACACACACACACACACACACACACACACACACACACACACACACACACACACACACACAAACGCGCGCGCACAGCTTACTGATCAACGTGAAATTATGTCAACAGAAGCATTTAGTATAATCATATTTAGAAACTGGGTTAAACAGATTTCAATATGAAGTAATTCATAGGGAGTCACCATCGAGATTTCCTCCATACAACGTTAATGGAACTATGAAGAAAACATGCGTCCTACCTGTTAAGTTCATCGAAGAAATGTCTTCGAAAATTTTAAATTGCAATCCATATTGAGTGGGCTGAATTTTTGGACCTATGGCCTATTTCAAGATATGTTTTAGATCTGCTGAACTTATGGACCAATTTCGGTAAATCTTACAAAGCTTATATGGGACGAATGAATAACTTAACTGGCCTGATAAACTCCATTAAGTTAAAATATTGTTAAGAATAGAGGAAAATCAGCAAAACTTAATATCCCGCATTTTGCACCTTACTGGACACCGCAGTCTAAAAGTGCGACTGGCACAAAAAGTGCGACAATGCGAATGCTGTGAGTGAGAAAGAGAAAGAGTGACAACTGCAATGTTGCTGTTTTCTTTTGTCATATACATTGGCATTAGAGAAAATAATCTGGATTAATCCAGGTACAGCTGCAAAGCACAATACTTTCCGATAACAATTAAGGAAGGGGTGGGCACCATGAGATTTGCCGGAAAATTTTACATAAGGTCAGTTATATTTTATCAATTGCCAGGCAGTTTCTGAATTTCGTTCGTTTTAGGCTAGGTTTTCCCGTAGTGCTAATAAAGCCATTTTCAAAATTACTTCAAAGTTTCAAATAATTTCAGAAGTGAAATACCATAATAATTTTACCAGTGAAATGCATTATATTGCACAAATAAATAGCACAATTAAATAATAGAACTATAAAAACTTGTACGAAATTATGTATTTAAACATACAAAAGTATCCAGAACATCAAAATTTATTATGTTGATTCTATGTTGAAAATGCATCTTTTTCATTAAAATACATTATTTAGCCATAAATATGTCTGCAAGCTCCAGGTAAATGTATTTAAACATATATTTACTAACAATTCAGATAGAATAACGCATGCTCCGGATATTCAAATCACCATATCTCCCAAACTACCAATATTGTCTTTTCTAGTTAAGTGATTCTTATGTAGAATTTGTCTGGGGAACATTTTGAGCATATTTATTTGAAAATAAAATTGGGGGTGTTTTGAGATATTCGCATTTTTGGTTTTAAATTGCAAAAAAAAAAAGTATGATCTTGACAAATTAGATAAAAACTGATAACATCATTCGATTGCGCGGTCAAAAACCCATAGAAAAAGTATATTGGCATGTCTTCACATCAAACTGTTGCAGAGATATTCAAACCCGAAAAATGACTATTTTTTGAAAATCTGTAAGCAGCGCCACTGCTAGGAAAATTGATCAATCGGCGTACAACTTCGAGAAATTAGCTGTGGGGTCGTAATGAACAATTATGTTAACTTTGGTTGAAATCGCTGATGGTCGAATCCAAGCGTTTGAGATCGAATGACCCATATTAGTTTTTCACACATGACAAAGGTAAACAGTTAAACCCTTTTCAAAATATGTTCGTGAAATGTTTGCAAATGTACTCTAACAACATATTTTAATCATATCAACTAGAAAAACGTCAAAAACCCTAGAAAAAATTCGAAAATGTTTTTGTCCGCCTGCTTGTATGGAAATCCCCCATAGTGCAGTGCACAGTGGACCAGCAGCGAAAATTAAGTGGAAAGTTTTTTGTGGTTCAAAATAGCTCCCCACAATGTTCAGCAAAGTTGTTCAACTCTAAAAGACATTTAATGCGAAATCAACGACTAAGTTTCACTTTGGCTTGTAAACACATAATCCATAATAACTTTTTATAAGAAAGAGATAGAAGGATGATTTGTTTGACAAAGTTGTAGCTAAAGATTATATAAGTTACTTTGCCAAAGACATACTAGGTGTATTTTTAGGCGTTTCTAACTTACAGCGTGTTTTATAAAAAGACCTCTCAAAAATCACTTTTTCGCTGATTACTTCAAATGCAATGGTTTTATTGCATCATAATGTCTTAAAAAGTTGGTTATCTTATCAAAAGACATATTTTTGAAGAGCATTGTATGTTGAAAACTCATACGTATAACGAGTTCTAAAGTTTTTCCTGTGTTTTTTAAGTCTTTTCTGGAATAGAACATCTCAAAAAGGGGCCAACCGAAAAAAATCAAACTTGGCCGTTTCTGAAAGCTTGGAGTTTTATCTCAAGCATATGTGAAAATAAAAAACTGGTTTTTTCTGTAACTCGAGTAATTTCAGTTTATTTATTTCATGTTTGACCATTTTCTACAATGCAGTATTTTCCAATATCTTCTTAAAGACGATTAAAGTCAACATGTCAATAGTAAAAAAAAATTTGTCGTACCATGACACAATTTCTTCTGATTGTCATGTAAAATAGTCTTCGAACTCCGGATAAGTTAAGAGATCTAGTTTTTCGACCTTGTGCTAGTTTTCAAACCACTGCTAAAATATTCATCAAATAAGTTTTTATAACGGTAGTTTTTACAATTGTTTTTTGTCAAGATATATGGACTTCGCCTGTCATCCAATCCATTGACTGGCCCACCGGGCAGCCGGGCAAATGCCCGGTGGGCCCCAGTAAAAATTTCGTCGTTACACAAAATAAGATTTTCCAAAATTTTTATTTCAGTGAAACGCTTTCTACGACTCACGAATGTTCAATTGTTGGGGCCCCATGGTTTATGTGTAGCCTCCTTATCGACTACCTTAACCTTCTAGGTGTTCGGTTGGAATCAATTTTACTATCACTTTTAATGTAAATCCGTACTTCTAGGTTTTCTTCTAGGTGTTCGGTTGGAATCAATTTTATTATCACTTTTAATGGACCCTAATCTTTAATGCATTTAAGCCTAACATAACCCGAAGAACTTAACTCCTAAAACCTTCATTTTCAACACGACTTCTTTGAACCTTGCCTCGCGGCGCCCTGTCCGTAAAACGGAACGAACGAACAACTCTTTTTGCTTGCGGCGTCGCCGCTGGTATTTATAACAGCTTTTAATTGTTCATAGTAAGAAGTACTAGAACAGCTGCTGAGAAAAAAAGAAAAAGAGAGTAGAGCGGAACTTTACTTTAGTTCTATGAGAGTTTCAGGTGGCGCGCGAAACCTCTCACACATGTACTAAGCTAACTCACATCGCACGTTCGACGTGCAATGTTTGTTATGTTCCATGTGCGAACGTTTGCGCTTGCCCCTGAAACGGTCAGAGAAACAAACTTTACAAAAACCGCACCGAAAGGTAAAACTTTCGCTGTCGCGGAAGCTTCGGTCAATGTTAACCGTCAATGCTAGCGTTTGTCAATGTTACCCGTACGGGCAGGCTTCTGGGCACTGACGCTGCATATGAAATCAACTGATTTGATGATTGAAAATTAAGCTTCAAATGGGACTGTTGGGGTCCCGAGCTTTAAACCAAATTTCTATTTCAATTAAACTTTTTCGTTACAAATTTCTATTTCAATTAAACTTTTTATACAACTCACGAATGTTCAATTGCTGGGGCCCCATGATTTATGAAATCAACCGATTTGATGATTGTAAATTAAGCTTCAAATGGGACGGTTGGGACCTCGAGCTTTAAACCGAAATTTCTATTTCAATTAAACTTTTTCTACGACTCACGAATGTTCAATTCCTGGGGCCCCATGATTCATGAAATCATTTAAATTAAGCTGTTGGGGTCCAAGCTCCGAAAATACCTATATAAGCAGCTTCAATTCTTAGAATTTAAAGGTAGAATTAGTATTTCATCCGCAGTTATTTTACTACTCATAAATATTGAACTGTCGTTTTAAGCTCCATACTCAGTTTTCTTCAGTTGCGACGGTCCGTTGTCGATCCTGCGTCGAATGAATTATGGTCCTCCAATACTCAATCCTGGGCTACCATTCTTCAAACCCCTCGAACACCAGCTGAACGTTCATCATCTTCGATAGCGCACATCTAGCAGTAACGATGTCTACTCAGAAGTCTACGGAAGTACGCCAATTCGCAGCTGCAATTTATTCGTCCCATCAACATGTTGCACACTTTAGAAAAAATCCTAGAGCTTGCTGTTAAAGATCAGCTGCTGGAATATTTGAGTACGAATTCCTTGTTGATTCCAGAACAATCGGGCTATCGAGAAGGTCATTCTTGTGAAACCGCATTGAATTTGGTATTAGCAAAATGGAAAGACTACTTAGAGCAGAAGGAGACGATAGTTGCTGTTTTCTTGGATCTAAAACGCGCTTTTGAAACAATTTCAAGGCCCCTATTGTTGAGAACAATCAAGCGCTTTGGAATTACGAGTACCGCGTTAAAATGGTTTGAAAGCTATTTGTCTGATAGATCTCAAAGGACTACTTTCAATGATTTTGTATCTAATGCAATGAGAAACGATCTAGGTGTGCCCCAAGGAAGTGTATTAGGGCCCCTTTTGTTTATTATGTACATTAACGCCGCGTTTTACATTTTTGCGATATTAATCTTTTTGCAGACGACACTGTGTTGTTCATTGCAGCTAAGGATTTGCACGAAGCCGTTTTACATTTGAATGAAGATTTGCGTTCTCTTAGTAGATGGTTGAAGTATAAGCAATTGAAATTGAACATAACTAAAACTAAATTTATGGTGATGTCGCGAAGTCGGTTAGATGAAAATGTCTCAGTTATGATTGATGATGAGGCAATTGAGCGCGTTCGGGAGATTAAATATCTTGGTGTAATTATTGATGACAAACTAAAGTTCAGTGCTCACATTGACAATGTCATCAAGAAAATTGCCAAGAAGTATGGAATTATATGCCGATTGAAAAAAGAATTAACTATTTGGAGTAAAATACAGCTATACAAATCAATCATCTCTCCTCACCTAGACTTTTACCCTTCCATTTTATTTTTGGCCAATGAAACACAAATAGTGAAACTACAACGATTGCAGAATAAATAATGCGTTTAATATTAAGATGTGACAGATTTACTTCCTCGATTTTAATGCTAGACGTTTTGCAATGGTTGTCTGTGAAGCAGCGCATTATTTATTTGACTATGATGTTTATTTTTAAAGTAATCAATGGTTTGCTGCCTCAGTATTTGTGTAATCGAATTGAAAGAGGTAGAGACTTTCATAGATATAATACAAGGAACGCGGATGAAATAAGAACACCGAATTTCTTATCATGTGCTTCACAGAACTCGCTTTTTTCCAAAGGAATAAATGTTTTCAATTCGATGCCAAGACACATTAAACGTGCAGCAACATTTATGGAGTTTAAAAGACTATGTATTTCACACGTAAAAGCTGTTTTTTAATATTTACTTATTAACTTATAATTGACGAAGTTTTGAACGAAACAAATGATTTTTGTGGACCATTTTGTTTAAAATTATTTACTTATTTATTTTGTTTGATGAATAGAAGATTGTAATTGACGAAGTATTTTTATGAATTATCTCATTGTGTTCGAAATTTAAATTGTTTTTATATTTTTAAATTTATGCCTTTTTTTGATTATTGTACACTTTAACTACTATGTTCACCACGATGGTGATGATGGATTTTTTATAAAAAATTTTTTTATAAGTAATTATAAAATAATACAAGAGCAGTCTTCAAAAGTTTGAGCCTCGCGCGCGGAGCACAGATATAACGATCGTTTAAATTTGATTACCAGGGTGTCGACTCAAATCCAAAAATAAAATTCCCTGACTTTCCCTGATTTTCCCTGATGCTTCAAATATTTTTCCCTGACCCTCAAAACTCGAATATCAAGCTTATTTGGGCGATTTCTGGCTTAAGTTTTTAACCCTTTAGCATGGCTTATGCGAGCTGCTGAAAACTAAAGCTAGATTACTTCATGTTTTAAGAACACATATCAAAGATTCTTAACCTATTTCTTACCAGCGTTTCGAAAACGCTCTCTTCTATCGAGTCTAGGGACAGTTATGTTTGAGGTATCAACTTGAATCCAAAGAAACAAAGATTGAGAAATAATCTAATCGACCCGTTTTTGCATACAACAAAATTACAGCCGTGTAAACATAACAAATCTTGCTAATTTTCAGTCAGCTCAAACTAGTAACTTTGCCGCTGGAAGGTGGACACGTGTCTGCGGGTTTTCAGTTAAACTAAAACAAAACTTTCCTGGAAGTTTCAGCTTGTTATCTTTGCTGAAAAAAGTATGGGGTTAAGGAGATGATTCCCCAAAGATTTTTGGTACAAAAATGTGCGTTTTGCTGGCTTCGAGGTACGGCAAAACTTTAGCTAGATGTATTGTTAGAAAATGTCCAAATGGCAAATACTTTAACCCTCAATGATGGACAGTAAGCGAAGTTAAGACTAAAGCTGTGTGTCATGATTTCGGATGCAACTTCGAGGCTTGAGAGCAACATTGACTCGAAGGTAGTTCGGTGGCCGGCCGTTCGGTCCGATGACCGTATATGGGTGTTGAGAATTAAGGCAAATTCTTCAACTACAGCTTAATCAACGTATAGTCACCAACAAATCATAAGTTCGATGATACTAGGGACGAATTGAACCGCCCAGTTAGCTTCGAGGTACGAAACCAGTTGTGTTCGAATCTCGGCTAGCCGGTTTTTATTAGATAGAATCAGTAGGATCGTTGTACTGATCCCGTAATTTTCCTGTACTCTAACAGCCGGCTGCGAAGTCTGTCGATAAAGAAGGATAATGTCTAGTGACCTAACGTCTTAGGTCACGTTAGGCCAATTAAGTAAGTAAGTAATGTCTAGTGACGGTTAATGCTCAAGACTTTGCTTTGCTTGGCTAGGGACGAATTCTACGACAGGTTCGAAAGGATTTATGGGGTGCGCACGACTTGAAAATTCAAGACTCTAGCTCCTAGATCGATCCTGCTTAATGGTCAATACTTTTTGGAAGTCACAATATACAGTCTCTTCTTCGACTTTGACCACTTTGACGTCGTAAGATCCACGCAAGGTTATCGAAATCGGCGAAGGCTCGCACTGAGAGGATGTTGCATTTCAACATCTAGCGGTTTACGGCATATGACGTTGGAGCACACCAGAAAGCTTGATCAACGAATCGCAGAACAGCAGGACGAAAGGGAATAAAACGTAAGTAGGCTGTGGAGGATCCGCCATGGCGCCAACAACTACGAGGGAAGTGATAGGCACGACGTTGGGAATACAATCACCCTTATTCTGCGAGTCACGTGACTCAATACGACAATTGTCACTCGCCGTGACTCGCCATGGCGAGTCGAATTGAGTGCTGTCACCTAGGTGACAACCGTGTCACCTAGATAACAACCCCGTGTCACCTAAGTGACAAACCGTGTCACCTAGGTGACAAAGCGAGTCACCTAGGTGACAAAGCGAGTCAACTAGGTGACAATTGTCACCTCATTCGCGATGACTCCAAATTAGTTACGTCACTCGCCTCGTAGAATAAGGGTGAGTGTAACAGCTTGTTTGATGTCGAATGCCAGAAAATGACAGATGAGAAGGACCAGCCCAAGAGTCGCAGGCTCACTGCGGATCACGTCAGAACAGAGAAACATGTAAGCTTTCTGCGTATTACGTAACCAGCTGAACCAGTCCCGAAGGTTGCCAACTCGCATAAACGCAAATTCTACAGAACGTTAATGCTCCCGGTAACCCTTAACCCTTTAAGCACGGAGGGTTTTAGTTACGATATTTTTGGTTTTTGGATCAATATAAATTTTTTTTATCGCTCGAGATACCAAAACCAATGTATTCTACACATTGCAATAAATGTTTGCTAAATTTAGCAACCTACACAATTGTGTGGGTTCGGCCTTATCTTATACCATTGCACTATGGGCAAAAACGAGCCGAAGAAACGGATGCAATTAAGATATGGCCCGCAGGCTGATAAAATGTAGGTGATCTTATGTAAAATTTCGGAGAATCGCATGGTGCCTACCGCTTTCCTGTTTGTCATCGGGAAGTGCCCCATTTTGCTCATTTTCCCCTATTTTTACCATTTTTTACCCTTTTTGGACTATACCAAGCCAGGTTTTGAAAAAACAAAACATGAAAAACCTAATTATTTTGTGTAAAGAAGTCCACAGAATTGAATAGGGTTGACCCCGTTTAGTTTAGAGCGAGATCATCGCTTCGAGGCTCATAAACTTCAGCTTCTGAAGCAGCGGAACGGTCGCTACGTAGCTATGGAAATACGCGCAACTTTTTGCAAGTTAAGTTTTTACTAATCCTAATACAATAGATATACCGGAACGTCCAGATTGGCTTAAAACATTCAAATGTTGATCCAAGAATTTGTCTTAGAAAATACCGTAGTTGAATACATCATTTGCCACACTTCTGACGTGAAAAAATAATCCCACTGCGATCTGGAATATCTCTGGGAAAATGGATCCAAAATTTGCTAATATATTTTTTTATTGAAGGTCAATCTAAGGTGGTTCTTTGAAGGCAAGTTGTATAAAAATCGATCAAAAAATAGTAAAGATAGAGCCAAAAGTGTAACGGCAAGTACACTAATTTTTGAAGTCCCGGCGGGAACGTAAAGGTTAAAGTACACTCAATTACTTTTTTTACACGGTTTGTTTTTTCGAATATTAAGAACGGGGCAACTTAAGGACCATTCATTTATTTATTAATACATTTGGGAGTGGCCCGACATTCGTTACGTATTTTGTAAATGGTCCCTAAGTTGCACCGTCCTTGAGTAATCGAAAAAAAATAAACCGTGTAAAAAAAGACTTGAGTGTAGGTATGCAATAAGGCCGAACCCACACAATTGTGTAGGTATGAAAAACAATGTGCATAAGTAAGTTGTAAAAGTTATTTCGCGTAAATTTTTAATTACATCAATTAGAAATACTTAGGCCATTACAAATATTTTAAAAAGTTTTTGTCCCTCCGGTGTTGGGCCACTGAAGGGTAGGGTTGCCAAGTCCGAAAATTTCAAAACCCGGCCGATCGTTCCTGCCTTCAAAACCTGCGGGGGAGGGGGGGGGGGGTGTGGGAGCATATTACTAGAGGATTTACCTGGAATATGTAAAGTGCGTAATGTAATGTGTAGAGGATCATCGGAATCGAAATCACAACGAACATTGCATGGATTATTGAAGATACTAGAAGACAACTAGTTGCTTCTGGTGCTGGTGGACAATTTAAAGTATATTACCGCCAGAAGCAAAGTATTGTCACTGCAAAACTGGCTAACTTCAATGATCCACTGTTCAGGATTGCTAATAAATTTATCAGAAAATTTAACAAATCAGGAAAAAAGTACTAATCCGGCTTCCTATGTCGGAAAACCGGCCTTTTTGCAGGATTGACCGGCCACCGGCTTTGCAGGTGAAAAACCGGTCGGGCCGGCCAAAAACCGGCCACTTGGCAACCCTACTGAAGGGGGGGGGGGGGCGAAAAAAAAAACAAAGTGAATTTTTTAATCGAGCAAAAAAAATTTGGATTTCAGGCATTCTTATTTTAAGTTCAAACGTGAAAACCAAATCTATTCTTGCTTTTAATATATACGTTATTAATTTCCATGCAAAAATCTACGAAAAAAAGACAAAAACGAAAGAGAATTTTTTTAACCGATTTTCGGAAATTCCGTTGTTTGAATTCCCATTTCTATTTCATGCTAGAAGCGTTAACTCAACTTGTATACTCATTTTTCAAGTTTTTCAGGCTGTAGAGCCCACAGACAATTGATTTTATAAAAAAAAATTAACTCATATCCTTCAAATTATTTTTTTGCCCCCCGATTTTTCAAGCCAATTTCCAAGGGGGGGGGGGGGGTGACAAAAACTTTTAATATGATTTGCAATGGCCTTATTACCAATTATTTTTTATCTAAGCGATTTCGAAATACGGATCCAATAAGAAAATACGACAGATAAAACTTTTTGCTGTTTTCACAAGATTTTGAAGATTTTGAATAATTATTCCAACCACTAAAGAAAACTTCTTTTCAGCTATTTTCTATTTTTTCTACGAGTTACGATGCTTACACAAGAGATTGGCGCCATATATGTAAAAGTACGACGTTTAGAAAGGAAAGGAAAATTTTTTAAAAGTAGTCATGTCTCACCTACACAATTGTGAGGGCTCGGGCTTAAAGGGTTAACGGACATGAATCATGGACACTGAAGAAAGATGATCAATGCTTGGGGCTTCTAAGTGTAAAATTCTGCAATTGGTGAAAACACTGTAGATCGCGTGTAAACAGTCTGTATCCTGCTTTGTGCTCTTGATGTCTGCACCGTGAAGTGCACCGTGAACTCACAAAGCCAATGCCGATTTCGAGCACTACAGCGAGTGAAGTCTGACAATTGTACGGCGTAAAACAAATAAAAAATTTACGGCAAACTGAAAGATAATCGAATCGCCACTAGACATGTAACAAGTTTTAATTCAACCGATCAATCTGCGTATATTTTACACGAAAATTGATTTGATTCCAAAGTTGATCAACAATATTGCCGGGTAAACAAAATTTCCCTGATTGAATTTCGAAATTCCCTGATATTCCCTGATTTCCCTGATCCAAAAATAAATTCCCTGATATTCCCTGATTTTCCAGGTTTTTCCAGGAAATCGACACCCTGTTACCTATATCTGTATGTGAAACCAGATCGTTTTTGTTTGTTTGAATAACTGGTTTAAATTGTTATAATATTAATTATCTTATAGATATATCGTCTTGCTCAAATCTTTGTGGGGGTATGTGGCGGGACCATCATCATCATCATCATCAATTGAACCGTTCCGAATTAGAATTGTCTATTGACCATTTTTATCAAAAATGAGATTTTTGCATGAATCGTCTATTTTGCACAGATGTGCTCTGCAAGCAATAAAAAATTCAAAAAAGTAGCATTCCAATCTACTTTCTTCATGTTAAATTTTTGGTTTGGAACAGAATGACCATTCTTTCCGCGTTATAGTGATCTATGTATGAATAAAATTTCAACAAAAGTTGGGATTTTTATGTATTCTCATGTTGAATTCCTTTATACTCTGCACATTAAAACAGTTGGTTTGGCGAAAATAATTGAATAGAATTTTTTATAGTTTTTTAGAGAATAACGTGTCCTGTAAAATTTGCTGAATGGTCAATAGACCACTATAATTCGGAACGGCTCAAATAGTCGTTTTATTTTGCGACTTACATCGTTGTCACATGTCACATATATATGAATTCATCTACTACTTCATATCGTTCCCCATTCAGTTCCTCTTCAGCACCAACAACATTTGGATCTACACGCCTTGTACTTCGTTTTTGGCGATGTTTATGGTAAGTCCTAATTTCCCAATTAAATGACCTAAAGGCTTCTTTCCCTACTCTACTTTTGATTTCGGTGATATCGACGATATCCGCATCCGGTGATCTCCTCAAAATCAAAAGCACGTGAGGTCTCATCCGCTATTCTAACTCATAATTTTTACTCATCCGGCGTCACACGAATCAACGTAACTAGTTCTGTAGAAAAACCATGTCCTAGCGTTAACTGTCACAGCTCATTTTGTTTGACTGAATCGTATACCGCCGAAATCCATAAAATGATGATGAGTCTGCAAGTTGTACTCCTCGTCAGTTACTAGACGCAGGGTAAATATCCATCGTGAAGTGACTCTCATGAAAACCAGCTTAGTGCTCGCCGACGAAGAACTCCGCTACCGGCCTCAGTCTATAATACAGGGAGAACACCTTATAGGCAAAATTGAGCAACGTAATGCCTCGATAGTGGCGAAATGAGGCCAATCAACCACTCTCCAGATATATATTTTCCACCCATATCCTGTTCCTGACAATGAGGCGGCGAATTGTTTCGTACAGCTGCTCGCTCCCCGCTTTTAGAAGTTCAGCCAGGATACTATCCTTTACAGCAACCTTACCGTTTTTCAGCTCACTGATAGCCCTCTTAACCTCCTCCTGTGTTGGTGGCTCCACAGTTTGGCCGTCACTCACAATTCTTATATCCTGTACCTGCTGACCTTCGTGTTTACTTCTCTATTCAACCAGCGTCTGGAAATACTCTTCCACCTGGCTGCTGCCGTCGTTTTGTCAGTAAGCAGGTTGCCAGCGCTATCATTGCACATCAAAGGCATGGCAAAATTCTTGGACCGTTTTGTATAAACTCCGTGCGTCGTTGCTGGCGAACCTCTCCTCTGAACTGGAGAGCACGTGCTCTTCGTACTGGCGTTTTTAGACGGTGGGTTCTTTTTTCCGCAGCTCTGACAGGACGAACCAAAAAGATTCGCGCAGAATCTCTGGGATTCCTCGCATTGGAATCATGTGAAGAAATTCTGCAGACGATTCTCACAGAATACCTTGCTTATAGAAGCAGGATTCTTATAGAAGAATCCAAGAGTTGAATCTCAGGGATAGCTATAACTCGGTACGGGAATCGCCTGTACTATGAAATAAGAATCCTGGTCTCTCGATTCTTTTCTGTTCTGACGTGTAGACGCAGTAAGCTACTCATATATATTGAACTGTTCCTATCATTAATAATCATTTATATCAGCTTATTTGATACTTGCAATTTTGCATGTCATTAACCCTATAACTTCAAATCTACAGAAATATAAATGGGTGATAGATGAGGAAAACGCTGCATTGGTGGCAAACATGCACAGTGGCACTCATCAGAATGCAGAAAGTGCTCTTCCGGGTTCGCTGAAGGACGGTCTCGGAGACTCGGAACACCTGTTATGCCGATGTCCGGCAATTCTCAATAAAAGATTAAGGTTCTTCGAAAGAGGGCTGTTAGAACCCTCTGATATTTGGAGAACAACTCCCAGCGCAGTAGTGCACTTCATCCGAAGTGCATCACCGGGCTGGACAAATGCTATTTCTATTTAAGCTGTGAATACTAAAAATTTGTAAATATTCTTTTATGTAAATAAAAACACACTAAATATTAAAAAAAAAAAAAAAATGCTATTAGTCAAACAATGACAATCACTTCTGCTAGTGGTGCGTCATCTTGACAACATAGCTATAATAAAACGGGGAATATATCACAATAGATCAAACAAATGGTCGCAGTGATAAAAATACTCAACATGGAAAAAAAAAGAAGGACGGTCAGTAAAGAATCAAATATTCACGCTGCGGCAGATCCTCCAAAAAATCCATGAATAGGGGAGTGTTGTCGCGGTTGGGCCACGTTTTGGAATTCGCCCATAACTTTCGTTTCAAAAAGAATTTTGGAAATCTAAATATATCGTTACAAAGGTCTAAGAATAAGGTATATTTCCGGAAAGTTTTGAACTGATTGCTTGAAAAATAAAAAAGTTATAGGCATTTACGTGAAGACAAAAAATGTGGTCATAGTCGGGCCATGTTGTACAGGTTGGGCCACCGCAGAAAATCTAATGTCGAATTTGTTTATTCAATCCGGATTGGAACTGGATGAACTTTTTGTGTTCATTTGCTGCTATCTGACAGATAAAATTCATCCAGTTGCAACCCGGATTGAATAAACAAATTCGACATAAGACATACGTATTGAAATTCTATATAGAGACATGAAAAGAATGAATTCCGTGGACAACGGCTCATATAGGTACAAATACCTTATTTTTAATTCCCTCCCATGGGTAGGTGGTTTGTCGTGTTCTTCGGCATCATCCTATAGCTTAGTTCCGCATGTAGAATGTAATATAGTTTAAGTTAGATATATGTGTAGTACCGTAGGAAAACCGTAGGAGCTCAACCCGAATACGAACCGACGGGGTTACATAATTGGTTGTGAGTGATGATGCAGAATTGACGCGTTATTGTAAGTGATAAATTAGACCAAGTAAATGTATTGTAATTGACTGAAAATTTTATGTTGTATGTAAAATGTAATCGTAAATAAATTTTATAATTGTTTTGTAGACGTGTAGACGTGATGATGGCCGAAGGAAAACAGTAGGCAGAAACGTCACACCAAATCAATAGTTTTTTGATTTTCACCGAAAAGAATCAACAAGTTCTAATAATATATGTGTAGTATGTAGTATTGCATAATTTACCTTTACGTGTAGTATGTGTCTCGTAAAGCGGAATGGAGCGGAATTGAACGGATTTGATTTTAAATCAAATCCGTTCAGGCCGAAGCGCCGGGAGGACTTACTCAGTTCCCTAGATGAATTGCTGGTATGCACAGAAATTTCTCTAGAAAACTGAAACCAAATCCTACCCACCATTCGTGAGATTTTTACTTACTCATGAAAATTAAAATTTATCGCTAGTTAGAACGAACGAGTGTTAAAAATGATGTGATGTCTTTATTTGCGTAATCGTGACATTTTCTATGAGATTGCCATAGAATTTGTGGCTGTTATGCGATTATGGACAGCACAGCACTGAAAAATATACACACACGTACATGTATACATGTGTATGCATGTATGAGTGTGCATGGATGTATAGGTATGAATGAATATATGTTTGAGTGTTCTATGATGAGTCGGAATTTTTTCTTATACTTATGCTGCCAAACTACAATTGATAATGGGCAGGAAGTTATAGTCAGTAGCTGTGTTTTCTGTGTCAGTTTCCTATGTTATTACTATTATTACTAATATTGCTATCGTTGTTGTTACTGTCACCTCTATTGTATTGTTTTGGATGTAATTAATTATAATTATTATTGTTATTTTCTCATTTCCCTCCTTTATTAGAGTGTCTTGTGACTAACCGCGTTAACGATATTCAACTAACAATATAAAATTATCATGAATGACGCTGTTTGTCTCCCAAAGACCCTCCTAATGCTGATGAGCTACTGTCGGAGAGTCCATCAAGTCGAACGGTGGCAACTCACCGGCGGCCTGCTCATCTCCATTCTGCGGCTGTCGTCGCGGTCGGACTTAGTGGATCGCTCGAAAAGCTTTATAGCCTCGATATATATTTTGTTCTGTCCATTGCCCAATGCTGGCAGACTTCAACTGAAATTCCATTACTAACTAAATCTTTTTAGAGTTAAAACTTCTTCAAGTAAAAACAGGTAGTCGATTCTCTGGCTGATTCAAGCGACAGCGAAGGGCTGTCCTCAATATACCATCATTCCCACTTCCTAAAATATGGTCATAGTACATAATATATGGCCATGGTATGAGGATTTTTTCGATTCAATACCATCCTCACAGAATTATCAACGTCGTTAACATCTTATTAAGTCTTGCTTCAGTGACAGCTTGCACTTAAGACTTAACACGGCATATATACATATCTCCAAGTGAAGTTCTACTTGATCGACCCCATCCTTTCTTAGTTACAGAATCATTTCAATTGACCACGGTCTGAAGAGCATACCGACAAATCGGTTGACTACCGCTACAAATAGGCAATTAATGCCACCGGGAATAATACGAGCGAGTACCAGTCCCCATTATATCGCATGTGCTCTATTTTTCGGAAGTTCAAGTAGTTTTTCGATAGTTCTGAGCGATAATACTGCTCTTGAATAATATTCCGCACAAAATATTCGAAAATTTACGCCAACAGCTACAATACTGCAAAGATGGTAGATAAAGAAACGGCTGTGGCTTTTATTGAGCATAGGTGGTTCAACAGCGCTGGGTCAATCGTGATGACATGGGTAGTTGGAGAGATGAGTAGCGTCCATCCTAGCGAGTAGTTAGTCGGTAGTAGCATAGGTGATGGACAGACATAGAATTCTCGTGATATTACTAACCCGAAAATTGCAATCAACGTGTTGATTAAAATTTCCTCTTTTCTTTTCTTTTCTTTTCTTTCTCTGCCTGATCTCTATCGCTTCTTCTCACGGCAACAATAATGTTGTCGTGAGGGGCGGCAATAGATCAGTCACAGATGACTACACTGGTGACAACGATGGATGAGGACGCCGTGGTGCCGTGAATAGGCACAAAGTAAGAAAGGGTCGAACAAGATGAGGAAACAAACAAAGGAAGGAGAAAACAAGATAAGTACAAGCCATCTTATTCTATATTGACCAAGTACACAATTATAACGAGCCAAGTTCTGTCACTCTTCTTCCTCCTCATTAATCCATAATCACCAACGCATTATGGCGCTAGCGTTATCCGCAAGGATTCTTTTATCATTATCACAACCACCTTATCTCAGCCCTGGACAGACTTGGCTCTAACTGCCCCACCTCGTGCTGCAAACAGAAACAGAAACAGAAATACCTTATTTTTAATTGCGTTTTTGCGAAATTTTGGTGATCTTGTAAAATCAATATTGCTACCGAAGTGTTTTTTTTTGTTGGGGACTTACCACCGCGACCATTATTTTGATCTATTGTGGTGGCTACCGAAGTGTACAACTACAATGAAAAAAACAACAAAAATCTAGGTTTTCATCGTATTAATTTTTCTTTATTTCATCACATTTTACGTGACTGACATTCTCTAGCGATTATTGCGCTTCTGCGCTTAAAATTATGGTGGCCCATCCATGACTACTCAAGTGGCCCGACCTATACAATTAGCGCTTTTCTAGTATTTCACCTTAGCCTTCCCAAACACCTTACTGGAGGGGATTTTTCTATAATCTTTGTGTGCAGCAAAACACACTTCATACATTTTCAAAATTTATCTCGATAATTGCATTTCATGAATCATTTGTTGAAGAAAAGTTCATTGCGCCTGGAAAACTTTTTTTGTAAGATTTAGTCACTGAACTCAGTACGGGTGTTTTGAATGCACGATTGAAACTCACAAAGTTGTGAAAAGTTAGCTATCACTTAAGAAGTTTTACAATGCACTATGGTCCAGAAAGCGATTTTAGACGGACAAAAATGATTGCGCCTAAACGGGATATTCTAGCTCAATGAAGTCTTCGGCAACTTTTTGAATAAAAACATGATGCATCTTTTGAAAGGATCGTCCAATGTTCAGATGATATCGTAACAACAATTCAAGTAATAATTTTTTAAATAAGTTTGTTTTCCATTGTTTAGTTTCAAAACATTAAATATAGATTAATTTCGCATAACTTTTCTAAACATTTCAAATTTCTAATTCTTACGTATTTTCAGCAGTGGACGTTTGTTTATGGACGACCCGTAAAATCATATTTCCTCTTATAACTCATTTATCTCAACAAGTAGCTCAAAATGATGATCCACAAATCTTTTTATACATTAGAGAGGAATATTTTTGCAGAAAACTATGTTGCTTTATCTTTATGAGTTAATAAGTTATAGCCGATTTCAGGTTAAAAACAGACCAATTTTACTGAAGCATAACTCAAAAAGTTGCAAACGGATCTTGATGAAACTTTGGCGATTTAATATACACATATGCATAAAGTTTTTAGCAAAAAATGGTGAAGGTGTTATTTTTTTAAAAAAAGATAAAATTCTTTGAATTTTATGATTTACTATAGCTAAAATTGTCGTTTTCTTCATAGATTCACATTCAAGTAATCAAGTATGCGACTACGGAATACTATACGCAACAAATATACTGGCAATGACCATGGTTGATACTAAAATAGTGAATACATTCAAAGAGTTACATTCGCAATCTTGTTTTTAAGCGAAAAAGCTAAAAGAATGTTTAATGATAACCTTGAATCACTGACGAACTGACATGACACTTAGAAGAAAATCCTTTAAAAACCATCGTCCTGCACATTTTGCTTACACACCAGCACCCTCTGTTATGCATGTTGCGGAGTAGCTTGCATTTGCAGGGTTTTATGCTGTAGGGTTTTGTACATTTCAATGGTTTTATACTGAAATCTCAAAGCAACACTTGCACGCCGCGGTGTGGCCATGTTGCGAAACATACTTTTTTAAAAAATGAATGGTTTTTGATTGGACGATGGAATTATCGCGAGTGTCTCGTCTGTTTGTCTGTGCTTGAATTAAACGATTTTTACGATCCCTTTAGATACTAACACGGACTTTTACTGTTATACGCGTATATTAGTAATATGAAGATGTTTTTGAAAATATTTTATAGACTAAAAATAACTGCGATGTGAAAAACGGCGAAGATGAAGCAGGGCTGCGGAAAACTTATGATTTGCGCGTAATCGAACTACTTACGAAGGAAATTCCACTAATTGTTATACTTTTCGGGAAATTTAAAATTGAAATTCAAGAAGAATTCTATTATGATTTTTAAATCCATTTAAAACTATAAAATTAACAATGGAAATAAATCGGGATTTTTTTTTCTTTATTTTCAATCTTCGTATTCCACTGAAACGCTCAAAAAACTTCAGTCAATTTACACATTTATCAAATATTACTAGACACCACGTTGATTTATTTGAGCGAATGCACGTGATGCTAATAATTATTAGCAAACATATAACCAACCCTTCAACGGGTAGACTTCTGTAGATAGTTTTTGCTTTGAGAGTCTCAGAGCCATATATGAAATTTATTCTAATTGGATAACATAATATCTGTGCTGAGAATAGATTGACATTTTGGCATCAGCATTACAACATTCTGACTATGCGTTTAAGAGTTCTTATGTTTTAAAATCAAAAATTCAGGAAAATTGTGACGAAAATAATTGCACGAATTTTGTCAATTTTTACTTTTGAAAACATAGGACATCTAGAACAAAATGTTCGACCTCAAAAATATTCAGTGATGAACTACTCGCTGAGTTTTGTAATATTTGGAAAAAACAAGGATTGGATATGAAACCCAAAATAAAGATTTTATAATATGCCTTAACTGTTGCTAGTCCAGATTTTTACTTTTGCATGAATGTCAAATCTTGACTTTCTTTTGAGTGTACTTTCTTGAAAAATAGTCATTATCTATCGTTGCATCTTTAGAAGGTTAAATATGTGCAGTTTCGGGAATACACAGAACAATCTATATGTATAGCTCTATGGCTAGTATCCTTTGCCTCCGACAGTGCAAATAGTATTTAGATTTCTTAATTATGTAATTTATCAGCGTATATATCATAGTTTTTCTCTCAATGTAGGCATTGATACTAAACGTATCAAAAAAACTTCATGAATATTTTTCACTAACAGATTGAAATGACCGCGATTGTCGTAAGATAAGCGTTTGTATTTGTCTCGATAAAAAATAAATAGTAAAGCAACAAGCTTTGTATTATGTTTTAAAGACATTTTCTAAAAACACAGTTACACAAAATTGTGTTTTAACGCTTTGAAACTGAGCAAGAAACTGTGCCTGGACTGTTAGGGATGGATAAAAAGAGAACTCATAAAGTAAATCATAAAGTTCAAAGAATTTTATCTTTTTTTAAAAAAATAACACCTTCACCATTTTTTGCTAAAAACTTTGTGCATATGTGTATATTGAATCGCCAAAGTTTCATCAAGATTTGTTTGCAACTTTCCGAGTTATGCTTCAGTAAAATTGGCCTGTTTTTAATCTGAAATCGGCTATATCTTATTAACTCATAAACATAAAGCAAAATAGTCTTCTGCAAAAATATTCTTCTCTTACGTATACAAATTTTTGTAGAACATCATATTGAGCTATCTGTTGAGATAAATGAGTTATAAAAGGAAATATGATTTTACGGGTCGTCCATAAACAAAGGTCCACTGCTAACAATACGTAAGAGTTAGAAATTTGGAATGTTTAGAAAAGTTACGTGAAATTAATCTATATTTAATGTTTTGAAACTAAACAATGGAAAACAAACTTATTTAAAAAATTATTACTTGAATTGTTGTTACGGTATCATCTGAACATTGGACGACCCTTTCAAAAGATGCATCATGTTTTCATTCAAAAAGTTGCCGAAGACTTCATTGAGCTAGAATATCCCGTTAAGGCGCAATCATTTTTGTCCGTCTAAAATCGCTTTCTGGACCATAGTGCAATGGTTGTATCATAGATATCATGAGTTACTAAAACTGTAAAATCGTGATGACCCGACCATAACAGTGGCCCGACGGTAACGACAATACCCTATAAAATTCAACGCACAATTATTTCATTGATTTTTGCGTATTGCGTATGATACCATCGACCGTAAAATCTTGGCCCTTCTAACCTCGCAGGGGACTTTATCAACGTTATGGTCCCTCATGTGGGCTGTTCAATATGCCGCTACAGGATGTTATGAACGGAGCAACACACTGGCACAAACTTCAGCAAATCTAGTTAGTTCGTCTGCTTTACCGTTGAAATAGATATTGTCGGTAGAACAACATCTGTAGTGGTGGCTAAAAAACTAAGACTCAAAGTAGCGAAGCAATCTTCGTTCGGTTGAAAAAAAATGCGTGCAAACTAAAGTACCGTGAACCGCTGATATGACTCACACGCTAAAAGGTGGTGACTCGGTCCTAATGACGAGTGAGTTTGTTTTATTTCGATCGAGCATCGAGCCGCTATGCCGCCCGTTCTCCCCGTACTCGACACTCGACAGTGCCTGAGTCGAGTCGAGTTGCACGACATGAATTACAAAGTAGAGCCCATATTTATTCGGTTTACTCCTTGTAACGCTGATGTCTTTTGAGTAGATGTCGTTTTTTGTGTTAATTTACTATCATGAGAATATTGCAAACTGGGGCCCCTAATCTCAAAGGCCCGGCGGGCCCTTTGGTTCCCAGTCCGCCCCTCCACATATAAATATAAATTATAATACCAAATACAAAATAATATAAAATGCAGACGTATTAGTGTACATGTCATTGACCTCCCGGAAATAGTCAGAAAGTTTTTTCTTCATAGTATCAGTCCACATGTTTAAGTTTAGTATGTTTCTAAATTAGCTGCATACAGCGGCAGGCTGGTTCATTGCGCGCGTAGTAAGTTCGACGGTGGTTTAGAGTGAAGGGCCCTGGTCTCCACAGAACTACTGTACTCTGGTTAGCAGTTATCCTGGATTTCAAATCATCACTGTCGTATCGTCCTCTCTGCAAATGGAGTTCAGCACCAGCTGGGTTTGATAAATATCTATCTTACAATTTTCAATATTTTACAAATAGTCATGGAAATCTTCACCTGGATATATTCACATGAAATTAAATTTTATATTGATATTTCTGATTCTAGTCTAAAGTAATCTTTTAAATTACTTTAGTGTCAGAAAGTTGAGAAGTCTTCAAAATTGATTGAGGAACAGGAACTTGACTATGATCGTAGTAAAAAAGGAGGAACGCTTTCAAGCAAATCCTGGAGTTTTTTGTCAAAAGATTTCAGGGTACCGTTACTGTTATTTTAAATTAGTATCTAAAATGTTTGTGAAAGTAATTCGGTAGTTTAGGAGATTATTTCCCATTCAATTCCATATTAGCTATATCGCCAACCGTTAATAAAATGCTAGTACACGGCGCAGATATTATTAAGGCCACGGCACAACCCATAGGGTAGGGTAATAACAGCTAACAATATTACGTATGAAGTAACCAATATTTTTTTTGCTTTTTTATTGAAAATTATTTTTAAAACATTATTGATGGCAGATTGAGCATATTTGTAAAATAATATTATATTTATCAAAAATATCAAGATATTTATCAAAAACAGCTGGTGCTGATAGAAAACCCGAATTAATCCACCTAGCGGCGTGACCTAGCCTTTCTACTGCCACAATAATCATTATTTAATTTCTCAGAAACATCTGAACAGAACAGAAAAATAATGTTAACACAAAAGATAATTTTTGCAGACTTGAATGAATATATATAGAAAATTAGAAATTAACCCTCTAACGGGTCTACAGGCGGCCTTAACTTTCGGGCTTCAGAGCCACATACGAAACTTGTTTTGAATTGATAAAAAACAAGAAAAACAAAAAGTTATTTATATCCTTTAATTCTACTACTGTGTTTTATTGATAAATACGAATTTCGGTCTCGACGTGTGACCTTCATCAGTATCTAACTAACTTAGACTGTTTTGTTTTGAATTGACAATATGAAATATGTGTTCATAGCAGATGTTTTGATATTTTGATATTAATACCATGCGTTCAAAAGTTAGCATCTTTGTAAAACAAGAATTCAGAAAAATTATTATTATACTTCACTTTTGAAGAAATAGGATATCTACAACAAAATGATTAATCTGAAAATTTTACTATTAGTTTGTTTGGCTTCAATTTTGCAACATATCTGAATTAGAAAAAATAACTGATTAGAGCATTAGATATGAAAAAGAGAAATTTCTTAGCTGGTGCTCTTTCAGATAATTATTTTTGCATAAAAATCAAAATTTGAGCCTCTTTTGAATGTACTTTCATGAAAAGATAGTCATTAGCCTGATCGCATCGTTTTTACAATGTTAGAGGGTTAGGAAAACAAGAAGTCGAAAAATAGTGCAAAAGCTGCGCCATAAACATGCTTGAGAATGAAAAATATGATCGACATGATTTCCAGCGCTTGTCATTTTGGATTTATTTATTAAAACATGATACATGACATAAGACATCTGTCCTTTAAAATGTCACTAACGAAAACAAATCTTACAAAATTACTACCGTGCACCGTTTACTTCCTATTTTTCAAATAACATTTCTAATCTTTAATATCTAATGATTGAAAAGAGCATCTATTGATGCGCAAAATTTGTTTGAAACTTGTATAAATTTATTTGGAAAAATCAACTCACTAGTATTTTTAATCCTGTACACCACGTTACCTACATGCTTAAATTAACTGCTTTTTTTCGCTTTTTGCTTTTCTTGTACAATTGTGAGTAACAGCAAGGGAAGAAAATGACAATTGAAATCTGAAATCAAAGAAAGAAAAAACTTTTCGATTGAATCCCACTATTTAATATTTATTTGCAACAGACACGTAGTTCGCTTACGACGTGCAGGCTTCATCAGTGTCTTATTTCAAAGCGTATACGTATCTGTCGCGAATGAATATTAAATAGTGGAATTTAGTCGGTAAAAGTTTTTTCTTTTCTTTAATTTCAGAGTTCGTATTCCACTAAGAGGCTTCAAAAACTTCAGACAATTGACATGTTTCTCACTTTTCTTGAATTTCAATGCAAATTAGAAAATTGCAAATTGTCATCACATACACACGTACATACATACATACATACATACATACATATATACATACATACATACATACATACATACATACATACATACATACATATATACATACATACATACATACATACATACATTGAATACAATCAACATTTGATTGATATGTTTTGATTTCACACGTTTTAACGGTTTAATATACGGTGCTCAAGTGTTAAAGTTTGAAGAACTTTTGAATGAACCGTCCGATTTTAAATAACTCGGTTTCGTTTGATAGATCTCAGCAGTAATTTTCAAATAATAATAAAATGCGTGATGTTTTACATTGAATTGATGTTTATATGTTTCAAAAATATGTTTTAAATACTATTTTTTCACATTTCTTTATGTAACTTTCAAACTACAAGGCCAATCGTCATGAAATTTGGAAGTTAAGGGTTTGCAAGACTCCTCTTTCATATGCAATCAATTTTGTTCAAATCGGTTAAGGGACCTGTGAGATAACGAAGTCCCATATTTTTCGTATTTTTATACATAACTTTTGAACTATAAGTCCGATCAAAATGAAATTCAATAGCAACCTATGGGACACCTAGACCTTTCATTTGACACTAAGAACATTAAAATCGGTCCAGCCATCTCCGAGAAAAGTGAGTGAGATTGAAAGCGTTACATACCCACACACACACACATACACACGCACACACACACACACACACACACACACACACACACACACACACACACACACACACACACACACACACATACACACACACACACACACACACACACACACACACACACACACACACACACACACACACACACACACACACACACACACACACACACACACACACACACACACACACACACACACACACACACACACACACACACACACACACACACACACACACACACACACACACACACACACACACACACACACACACACACACACACACACACACACACACACACACACACACACACACACACACACACACACACACACACACACACACACACACACACACACACACACACACACACACACACACACACACACACACACACACACACACACACACACACACACACACACACACACACACACACACACACACACACACACACACACACACACACACACACACACACACACACACACACACACACACACACACACACACACACACACACACACACACACACACACACACACACACACAGAGAAAATGCTCAGTTTTCGAAACTGAGTCGAATGGTATATGACATTCGGCCCGCAGGACCTGCTTTCCATTTCCGGTTTTCCAAGTGATTTCTATACCTTTATACTATATATTTATATAGTAGAAAGGCAAAACTGATGTCATATCTGGAGTTCGAAGACTATTTTACGTGACAATCAGAAGAAATTGTGTCAACGTACGACAAATTTCTTTTTTACTATTGACATGTTAACTTAAATCGTCTTCAAGAAGATATTGGAAAATACTGCATAGTAGAAAATGGTCAAACATGAAATAATTAAACTGAAATTACCCGAGTTAAAGAAAAAGCCAGTTTTTTATTTTCACATATGCTTGAGATAAAACTCCAAGTTTTCAGAAACGGCCAAGTTTGATTTTTTTCGTTTGCCCCTTTTTGAGATATTCCAAAAAAGACTAAAAACACAGGAAAAACGTTAGAACTCGTTATACGTATGAATTTTCAACATACAATGTTCTACAAAAATATGTCTTTTGATAAGATAACCAACTTTGTAAGACAATATGATGCAATAAAACCACTGCATTTGAAGAAATCAGCGAAAAAGTGATTTTTGAGAGGTCTTGTTGTAAAACACCCTGTAAGTTAGAAACGCCTAAAAATACGCCTACTATGTCTTTGGCAAAGTTACTTATATAATCTTTAGCTACAACTTTATCGAAGAAATTATCCTTCTATCTCTTTCTTATCAAAAGTTATTATGGTTTATGTGTTTACAAGCCAAACTGGAACTTAGTCGTTGATTTCGCATTATTTGTCTTTTAGAGTTGAACAACTTTGCTGAACATTGTAGGGAGCTACTATAAATTGCTTAGCCGCAAAAGTAAGTTTCCACTTAACTTTCGTTTCTGGACCACTGTGCAGTGGTTGGTTCGCCCCAATCCTGATATGTTTAGAGAGACGCAAAACGTTCACAAACTCTTATAACAATAATCAGCAGAACTTACAAAGTTTTTTATGATTCTAAACAAAACACACTAGTTAGTGTTTCTTGCTACCGTTCGTAACATTTATACTGCATTTTGTAAAATGATTTGAGTAAAATTGTCTAATAAAATATTTGTAGTCTCCGGAGCACTGAAAACAAACACGGCCAATTCAAATGTACACTAGACAAATAGTAAGTAAGTCGAAAAACCACCTTTCTGAACAACCCATTTATGACTCTAACACTCACACACAGTTCTATGTATCCGTTAGGGAAAATTAAAAGGATAAATTATACACAGTAGCTTTTCTTTCGTACACTTATCACAGTCCTGGTTAACGGAATAAGCCAGAGCCGACCTTGACCTGTAAGAGACTCACGCTCGTGCTCGGGTGTGAAAAGAGATCGTGAGCACCCACCCTAGACGGTCCCCAGTGGTTCGACCAGGGACCAGAGGTATAGTAGGTGAAACCCCTCTGGTTCCGCCAGTAACATTCTAAACAAAACACACTAGTTAGTTCATCAGTACCCATGAATGAAGCTATCTAGTTATTTGCTTATTTTCTTATTTATTTATTAATCTATTACTAACTTACCATAAATACATTTTTTTTAATTGCGACAAAGTACGAATTTTTATGCATGAGATCATCTTAAATAGTGTCGAATTCTGTTCACAGTTTTGTACTAAACAATGGCATCGTAAAATTTCTAATATTAAACGACTTAGGAATCTCTGAAATGAAAAACAGGTTCCCAGAAAAGAACGTGAAGAATGATTCCCATCTTGTTATTTTCTGGTTTGTATTATAAAAAAAAAGTTGGTTTATTGTGGAATACAACCCATAGTTTACCGCATTCCTATCGCACACTTTGTTCATACCTCCACGTAACCACTTGGGATCGCATGAAGCAAACATCCATTAATCACAAGCCTTGTTGTTTGTAATTAAAAAAACCCGAATTAATCCACCTAGCGGTGTGACCTAGCCTTTCTACTGGCGCAATAATTATATTTTAATTTCTCAGGAACATCTATAATTAACTTGACTATATTTTTAAATATCCGTTCCTTATTTTTCAAGATCCATATCCAAAAAAGATAATATGTATCTGAATTTGAACAAATAACTGAGTAGAGCATTAGATATGAAAAATGAAAAAGAGAAATTGAACTTTTTCTTAGTTGGCGCTCTTTCAGTTAATTATTTTTGCAAGAAAATCACAACTTGAGCTTCTTTTGAATAAACTTTAATGAAAAAATAGTCATTAGCTTGATCGTATCGCTTATACGATATTGCCCGTTAGATGTTTTAGGAAACGATGAGATCAAAGAAACAAAATCAGCGCCATAAACATGCTTGAGGATGGAAAATATGATCGATAGAATTTTCGACGCTTGTTATTTTTGCTGGTATGAGTGGACCCATATTTATTCGTATTCGTAAATCGTACAGGATTATTAGTAACCTTTCTTCCTCTTTTTCATATAAAATTTCTAAGCTCTAGCATCTATTGATTGGAAAAGCATCTATTGATGCGCAAAATTTGTTTGCATTTGGTATAAATTCATTTGGGAAAATCAACTCATTAGTATTTTCAATACTATACACAACTATACCTATATGATTAAATGAAATACTTTTCTTCACTTTTTGTCTTGCTCGTTCGATTGCAAGTGAAGAAAATGACAATTAAAATGTTTCTCACTCTTCTTGTATTTCTATGCAAATTTTAAAATTGTAAATCGCATATACATACATACACACATACACGCATACATATATACATACAAACATACATACATACATAGACGCATGCATGCATACGTACACATGCATAACACATACATTGAATACAATCGACCCTTGATTAATTTATTTCGATTTTATACATTTTAACGGTTTAATATACGGCACTTAGGTGTTAAAGTTTGAATAACTTTTGAATCAATCGTCCGATTTTCAGTAACTTGGTTTCGTTTTATAGATCTCAACAGTAACTTTCAAATGATAATAAATTGTAGGATGATTCCCATTGAATTAATGCTTATATGCAACAAAAAGCAGTTTTAAATACATTGTTTCCACATTTCTTTATGTAACTTTCAAACCACAAGCCCAATCGTCTTGAAATCTTGAAGTTAAGGTTTTGAAAGACTTCCCTTTCATATGCAATCAATTTTGGTCAAATCGGTTAAGGGACCTATGAGATAATGAAATCCCATATTTTTCGTATTTTTATACATAACTTTTGAACTAAAAGTCCGATCAGTATGAAATTAAATAGCAAACAATGGGACACCCAGACCTTTCATTTGACACTAGGATCATTAAAATCGGTCCAGCCATCTCCGAGAAACGTTGGCTCAATCAAAAGCGTTCCACACACACACACACACACACACACACACACACACACACACACACACACACACACACACACACACACACACACACACACACACACACACACACACACACACACACACACACACACACACACACACACACACACACACACACACACACACACACACACACACACACACACACACACACACACACACACACACACACACACACACACACACACACACACACACACACACACACACACACACACACACACACACACACACACACACACACACACACACACACACACACACACACACACACACACACACACACACACACACACACACACACACACACACACACACACACACACACACACACACACACACACACACACACACACACACACACACACACACACACACACACACACACACACACACACACACACACACACACACACACACACACACACACACACACACACACACACACACACACACACACACACACACACACACACACACACACACACACACACACACACACACACACACACACACACACACACACACACACACACACACACACACACACACACACACACACACACACACACACACACACACACACACACACACACACACACACACACACACACACACACACACACACACATACACACACACAGAAAATGCTCAGTTTTCGAAACTGAGTCGAATGGTATATGACATTCGTCCCGCTAGGCTTTCTTTCAATTTTCGGTTTTTCGAGTGATTCCTATACCTTTATACTATATTTGCATATAGTAGAAAGGCAAAACCCGAATTAATCCACCTAGCGGTGTGACCTAGCCTTTCTACTGCCGCAATAATTATTTTTTAATTTCCTAGGAACATCTATAATTAACTTGACTATATTTTTAAATATCCGTTCCTCAGGGGTGGGCACCGCTAATCAGCTAACCACTAACCTTTTAGCCAGCGAGTAGTGCGTTCGCTAGGTTTCAAATCTGTTAGCGCTTTCATTAGCTTCCAATAAGTTAAAGTGCCACTAAATAAACTACTAGCCGCTAATTTTTGAAAATAATAATAAAAATAAGTGTGCGGTTTCTTACAAATTGATAAAATTGCTCGTTGCTGTTCGCGACGCGAGCAAATATAGTTCATTCATGGCTAGTTGAACTATTTCCAAAAATTATTTTCAAAAATTAGTGGCTGGTAGTTTATTTAGTAGTACTTATGTTTATCGGAAGATAATAGAAGCGCTAGCACATTTAAAACCTAGCGAACGTGCTACTCGCTAGCTAAAATGTTAGCGGTTAGCTGATTAGCGGTGCCCACCTCTGCCGTTCCTTATTATTCAAAATTCTTATATCTGAGAAAAGGTAATATCTTCATCTGAAAAAATAACTGAGTAGAGCATTAGATATGAAAAACGAAAAAGTGAAATTGGACTTTTTCTTAGTTGGCGCTCTTTCAGTTAATTATTTTTGCATGAAAATCGAAACTAGAGCTTCTTTTGAATAAACTTTAATGAAAAAATAGTCATTAGTTTGAACGTATCGTTTATATGATATTGCTCTTTAGATGTTTTAGGAAACGATGAGATCAAAGAAACAAAAGCAGCGCCATAAACATGGTTGAGGATGGCCATATGATCGACATAATTTTCGGCGCTTGTTATTTTTCCTGATATGGGTGGACCCATATTAATTTATGTATTAAAATATGACATACATGACATATGATATTGTCTTTTAAAGTGTCACTAGCGAAAACAAATTGTACAGAATTATTAGTATATCTTCCTCTTTTTCATATAAAATTTCTAAACTCTAGCATCTATTGATTGTAAAAGCATCTATTGATGCGCAAAATTTGTTTGAAATTGGTACAAATTTATTTGGGAAAATCAACTCATTAGTATTTTAAATACTATACACCACTATACCTATATGATTAAATCAAATACTTTTCTTCGCTTTTTGCTTTGCTCGTCCGATTGCGAGTAACAGTAAGTAAAGAAAATGACAATTGAAATGTTTCTCACTCTTCTTGTATTTCTATGCAAATTTTAAAATTGCAAATCGCATATACATACATACACGCATACATACATACATACATACACGCATACATACATACATACATACATACATACATACATGCATACATACATACATACATACACGCATGCATACATACATACACATACATAACACATACATTGAATACAATCGACCCTTGATTAATTTATTTCGATTTTATACATTTTAACGGTTTAATATACGGCGCAGAAGTGTTAAAGTTTGAATAACTTTTGAATCAATCATCCGATTTTCAGTAACTTGGTTTCGTTTTACAGATGTCAACAGTAACTTTCAAATGATAATAAATTGTAAAATGTTTCCTATTGAATTAATGCTTATATGCAACAAAAAGCAGTTTTAAATACATTTTTTCACATTTCTTTATGTAACTTTCAAACCACAAGCCCATTTGTCATGAAATCTTGAAATTAAGGTTTTAAAAGACTCCCCTTTCATATGCAATCAATTTTATTCAAATCGGTTAACGGACCTATGAGATAATGAAGTCCCATATTTTTCATATTTTTATACATAACTTTTGAACTAAAAGTCCGATCAGTATGAAATTAAATAGCGAACAATGGGACACTTAGACCTTTCATTTGACACTAAGATCATTAAAATCGGTCCAGCCATCTTCGAGAAATGTTGGCTCTATCAAAAGCGTTCCACACACACACACACACACACACATACACACACACACAGAAAATGCTCAGTTTTCGAAACTGAGTCGAATGGTATATGACATTCGTCCCACTAGGCTTTCTTTCAATTTTCGGTTTTTCGAGTGATTCCTATACCTTTATACTATATTTTCATATAGTAGAAAGGCAAAACCCGAATTAATCCACCTAGCGGCGTGACCTAGCCTTTCTACTGCCACAATAATCATTATTTAGTTTCCCAGGAACTTAATTGTAGATGTATAGATGTTATATTAGACTATATTTTTAAATATCCGTTCCGTATTCCTCAAAATCCTTATTTGCCAGTAAAATTCACAACGTATTGTGCAGAATAATTATATTTTCTTTCCTTGGGTGCATAAATACATGTAAGCGTCATTTATGTTACTTGATGAACACCTTATTTAGTTTTATAATATTTATAGAAAAATAATGTAAACACAAAAGATAATTTTTACAGACTTGAATGAATATGTATAGAAAATTAGAAATTAACCCTCTAACGGGTCTACAGACGGCCTTAACTTTCGGGCTTCAGAGCCACATACGAAACTTGTTTTGAATTGACAATATGAAGTATTTGTTCATAGCAGATTTTTTGATATTTTGATATTAATACCATGCATTCAAAAGTTAGCATCTTTGAAAAACAAGAGTTCAGAAAAATTATCATTATATTTCGCTTTTGAAGAAAAAGGATATCTACAACAAAATTGTTGATCTCAAAATTCTGCTATTAGTTTGCTTGGCTTCAATTTTGCAATATATCTGAATTAGAAAAAAAACTGAATAGAGCATCAGATATGAAAAAGAGAAATGGAACTATTTCTTAGCTGACGCTCCTTCAGATAATTATTTTTGCATGAAAATCAAAGCTTAAGCTTCTTTTGAATGTACTTTCATGAAAAGATAGTCATTAGCTTGATCGCATCGTTTTTACAATGTATCCCATAAGAGGGACAGGGAAACAAGATGAGATAAAAAAAATAGTGCAAAAGCTGCGCCATAAACATGCTTGAGAATGGGAAATACGATCGATATGATTCCCAGTGCTTGTCTTTTTTTGATTTATTTATTTACATGATACATGACATAAGACATCTGTCCTTTAAAATATCACTAACGAAAACAAATCTTACAAAATTTCTACCGTGCAAAGTTTACTTCCTATTTTTCATATAACATTTCTAAGCTCTAGTATCTATTGATTGAAAAGAGCATCTATTGATGCGCAGAATTTGTTTGGAATTTGTACAAATTTATTTGGGAAAATCAACTCACTAGTATTTTTGATTCTATACACCACTATACCTACATGCTTAAATAAACTGCTTTTCTTCGCTTTTTGCTTTTCTTGTACAATTGTGAGTAACAGCAAGTGAAGAAAATGACAATTGAAATCTGAAATCAAAGAAAAGAAAAAACTTTTCGATTGAATCCCACTATTTAATATTTATTTGCAACAGATACGTAGTTCGCCTACGACGTGCAGGCTTCATCAGTGTCTTATTTCCAAGCGTATACGTATCTGTCGCGAATAAATATTAAGGGGAAACCGAAAGTGGCTCAAACATGGCTGGATAAATGGCTACCATTCGAAGCATGTATTGTTTTGCGCCTTAAAAATGCATCTGTATTGGCAGAGCACGCTTTCGCCACGTAATCAGTGCTTCCAGCGCTGTTATAATGTCCTAAAACTTGTAATTCAATTTATCGATCTGCTGTGTATCAATAAACGCTCAGCAAAACATAATTGCCAATGGAAAATAAATTTAACTGAACATATCGATCATTACGTGTTCATAAAAGCACCCAATGTATAATTTGGAATTAGTTAATAGATATTTGGTTACGCACATATTTCGTTGAACTAGCGATTTCGGAAAAAGCAGCAACACAGTATCAAACTTTCGTCACATCAATGAGCTTTTAAAGAGCTTTCAACTTTCGCCGCATCGATGAGCTTAGAGTGAAATAAACAAACAAAACGCAAACGCAGGAATCAAAAACGCAATCCGATGCAAGCGGAATTAAACATCCTAGTGATCCTACGCATTATTCAGTTGCTGCTGTTAATTTTGATTGAATCGGAATGCCTTGATAAAGAAAACAAACCCTTTTTCGGGATGTTTGTAGTCAGGTTGGCTGCGGATCAGCTGTTTATGTTTGCAAGCTCCGCTATTTGACATATATTACCAATACTAATGCAATATTCAAATAAACGTTTAGGTTTTTAACGAACACATGAGATGTACAGTACAGTGTTTGTCGCACTAACACAATAACGTTAGCCACTTTCGGTTCCGCCTTAAATAGTGGAATTTAGTCGGTAAAAGTTTTTTCTTTTCTTTAATTTCAGAGTTCGTATTCCACTAAGAGACTTCAAAAACTTCAGACAATTGACATGTTTCTCACTTTTCTTGAATTTCATTGCAAATTTTAAAATTGCAGATTGTCATCACATACATACATACATACATACATACATACATACATACATACATACATACATACATACATACATACATACATACATACATACATATATACATACATACATACATACATACATACATTGAATACAATCAACATTTGATTGATATGTTTTGATTTCACACGTTTTAACGGTTTAATATACGGTGCTCAAGTGTTAAAGTTTGAATAACTTTTGAATGAAGCGTCCGATTTTAAATAACTCGGTTTCGTTTGATAGATCTTAGCAGTAATTTTCAAATAATAATAAAATGTGTGATGTTTTTCATTAAATTAATGCTTATATGTTACAAAAATATGTTTTAAATACTATTTTTTCACATTTCTTTATGTAACTTTTAAATTACAAGGCCAATCGTCATGAAATTTGGAAGTTAAGGGTTTGCAAGGCTTCTCTTTCATATGCAATCAATTTTGTTCAAATCGGTTAAGAGACGTATGAGATAATGAAGTCCCATATTTTTCGTATTTTTATACATAACTTTTGAACTAAAAGTCCGATCAGTATGAAATTCAATAGCGACCAATGGGACACCTAGACCTTTCATTTGACACTAAGAACAATAAAATCGGTCCAGCCATCTCCGAGAAAAGTGAGTGAGATTAAAAGCGTCACATACACACACACACACACACACACACACACACACACACACACACACACACACACACACACACACACACACACACACACACACACACACACACACACACACACACACACACACACACACACACACACACACACACACACACACACACACACACACACACACACACACACACACACACACACACACACACACACACACACACACACACACACACACACACACACACACACACACACACACACACACACACATACATACATACACACACACAGAAAATGCTCAGTTTTCGAAACTGAGTCGAATGGTATATACCATTCGGCCCGCAGAACCTTCTTTCCATTTCCGGTTTTCCAAGTGATTTCTATACCTTTATACTATATATTTATATAGTAGAAAGGCAAAAAGTTATTAATAACAAAACTTTGGGATTAGAACCCAGAGCCAACAGAACTAATGACGCAGACTTTACTGATATCACCACGTGAACACTTGTGGTTGATTCGAGAAAATAATGTTGATGAGGTGCGTTCGTTGACTGTGTTTGTTTGTCCCCATAGAGACATACTGCGCCACTATGTGCAATGTTCGATCGAGCAAGTACGGCAAGGGGCGTCGAAGTTTCACGGTGTGTTCAATTCCGTGAATAATAAAAATTAAACTGCATTCAACAGCATTCAGATTAAATCTGAAATATCTCTCAAATTAAAGGAGATAGAAGAATAGTGTAAAAGAGATAAATGTAGTGGAATCAATGGCCGTTCTTTATAAATTTATGAAAGACTAGGTTCACGAGCTACTTTACTAGATAATCGTAAAAACCGGTTATAAATGAGATACCATGAGAAGTTTTTGCTTGAAAAGTGTCTTTGTTTCATGTTTTACTGTGATATTTATACACGATCTAACAGAAAAGTGTGTCTCGACACTGCAAGATGGCAGCCCCATCACGAGACTCGGGAGCGTAAGCCCTAGTACGGCTACCTATCTAAACCAAAAACAACTTACAACAAGAGTCAAGAAATATCTTCTCGGAATATTCAGCATGGACCAAGGCGGCGAAATAAGGACATAGAATGGAGACTTGGTATCTGGAACTGCAGATCGCTAAATTTCGTTGGCGGCGACAGGGTGCTGCTCGATCAGCTAGAACCCCGAAAGAGCGATAGAAGAGGAAAAAAAGCGATAGAGAGGAAAAAAGCGAAGCGATAGAGGAAAAAACGAGCTTGGGAAATCTATCTGAGGATATCCACGAGAGAGAATTTGCCCAAGTATCGACGAGCGAGGAATGAGTTGACCACGATCCTGAGAAGAAGCGCCAGAAGGAGGACAGAGATCGTGAGGAGCTTGAACAACTATTCCGGGCTAATGATACCCGCAAGTTTTACGAGAAGGTGAACCAAACTCGCAAGGCCTACACACCAAATCCTGACATGTGTAGGGACGAGGGAGGGGATCTAATCACAAACGATGGTGGTCGACAGGTGGAAGCAGTTCTTCGATGAACACCTTAACGGCGATACAGCAGCAGGAGACGCATTGGAAGTTAACCTCGGAGTACCTACAAACGACAACAGCGTACCGGCTCCCGATCTCGGAGAGATCCGACGAGAAATCGGTCTGCTGAAGAATAATAGAGCCGCCGGGAAGGACCGACTCCCGGCAGAACTCTTCAAAAATGGTCAAGAACCGCTAGTAACGGCACTTCACTGACTGATTTCAAGGATTTGGGAAGAAGAGAAACTACCGGAGGAGTGGATGGAAGGCGTAGTCTGTCCCATCTAGTGATGTCCGTTAATCGTTCGATTAATTCAACTAATCGAATAATTATAAAAATATTCGAATAATTTTCAATCGAATACTGCCAGCACGAGTAGTTGAATTAATCGAATAGTTCAAAGGAAATAATATGAATGCGATTAATCCCCGAATAATGGCCGCTAATCGTTCATAATCGTTCGATTAATCGAATTAATGAAAAAAATATTCGAATATTTCTAATCGAATACCACTAGCACGAATAGTTGAATTAATCGATTAGTTCAGACAACGCTCGCCGATTAATCGGTAATCGAATAATTGAAAATTTCGGACATCACTAGTCCCATCTACAAAAAGAGCGACCGGCTAGACTGCTGTAACTACCGCGGCATTACGCTGGTCAACGCCGCCTACAAGGTGCTCTCCCAGATTTTGTTGCGTCGTCTATCCCCAATAGCAAGAGAACTCGTAGGGCAGTATCAGGCGGGCTTAATGGGGGCCCGTGCTACTACGGATCAAATTTTTACCCTCCGACAAATCCTTCAGAAATGTTGAGAGTACAACGTGCCCACGCATCATATTTTCGTGGATTTCAGAGCAGCTTACGATACCGTTGAACGCGTACAGCTATGGCAGATAATGCACGAGTACGGTTTTCCGGACAAACTGACGCGGCTGGTCAAAGCTACTCTGGAACGAGTGATGTGCTACGTGCGCGTTTCGGGGACACTCTCAAGCCCTTTCGAATCGCGCAAAGGGTTACGGCAAGGGGATGGCGATGGACTGTCCTGTATGTTGTTCAATATCGCTATTGAAGGTGTGATCCGGCGAGCGGACATTGAAACGAGGGGAACGATCTTCAGTAAGAGTAGCCAACTCCTAGCCTTTGCAGACGACCTCGACATCATTACTAGAAACCGTGGGACGGCGGAGGTAATCTACGCCAGACTAAAAACGGAGGCTGGGAGGATAGGGTTACAAATTAATGCGTTGAAAACCAAATATATGGTAGGAAGAGGCTCCCGAGAAAGCGACGTTTGCCTCCCACGGACAGTGACTATTGACGGCGATGAACTGGAAGTGGTTGTTGAGTTCGTATATTTGGGATCTCTGGTCACCGCCGACAATAATACGAGTAAGGAGATCCAACGATGCATTCAAGCTGGAAATCGAGCCTAGTTTTCCCTTCGCAAGGCGTTTCGATCAAGGAGCATACGCCGTCGCACAAAACTGACGATGTACAAAACGCTAATCAGACCGGTAGTCCTCTACGGACTTGAGCCAGTAACTTTACTTACGGAAGACATACGAGCACTTGCCGTTTTTGAATGAAAGGTGTTGCGGACTATTTTTGGCGGAGTACAGACGGAAAGCGGAGAGTGGCGGAGGCGTATGAATCACGAGCTACAGGCACTGCTCGGAGAGATTCCCATCGTACACCTGGCGGAAGTTGGGAGACTACGGTGGGCCGACCACGTCGCAAGGATGCCGGACGACTGTGTAGTGAAATCCGTTCTCTTCAAGAACCCCACCGGCACCAGGAATAGAGGGGCTCAACGTGCTAGAAGGCTCGACCAGGTCGAAGCCGACTTGCGTGTGTCGAGACGCAAGTCGGCAGATTTCAGGAATTTCGCGATTTTTTACGCGAATTCCGGATTTTTGCAGAACACACCCTTTGCGTAAAAAGTGACTTCACTATACAATATTGCCGCGTAGCGCCACTAATATTGCTTACTGTTAAAAAAGTTTCTTGGAGAAGAAAAAAAAAAAGCATGGAATTGCTATTTCCTAACAAAGTAGAATGTCGCTTCCAAGCCCTTTTTTTGTCGGATTTGACCACTGCGACCATTATTTTGATCTATTGTGGTATACAAGCCTAGAAGGAAAACCTATCCGTTTTAAAATGGTGTTCTATGAAAGTAGTCACTCATTTTCAACAACCTGCTTTCCGGGGAACTGGCATTCGAGAAACTTATACTTAAAATATTTTTCGGGGATATTGTTTTCAAGAAAAAGCGTTTCAGGAAATATTCGCGCATACGAAACTGTAAGGTGGCGGACACGAATTTCCTATAGACGGGCATGTCGATTCTCGTTTGTCGCTTCGTCTGCAGAGTGCTTTAATTTTAATTCTGAACGAGCGGCAGTGAACAAGGACAACACTAGGGTTGGGATACCGGGAGTACCGGAACCGGTAATACCGGTACTACCGGCCAATTTTCCAGTACCGAAATACCGGTATTGGCATGAGAAAACCGGGATTTTCGGTACCGATCAATTATGCAATTTCGTTTCATTTTATTGTCTTATCGTTCTATTTTTGCAATTCAACACACACACACATATGAAACCAAAATGTTTGATTCATTTCTGCCCTAAATGCATGGGACTATCCATTAACAAAACAAAAGGAGATGACGAGATAGAGTTCAATTTCTCAATGCAAAGAGATATCTCGGTATCGTTCTAACGCATGCAGAGAGTGCGAGAGGGATATACTGAATTTCTCTCGATAATTATCACTACCGTCACCCGCTGAATGAACGTCAACCTGTTTTCGCTCCAATTATTTATTACAGTTTGTTTCCCTTTGTTGATGTTGCAATATTATTTAATTGGCATTTCGACTGGATTCAATCATGGACTTTGAAAATAAAATCAGAGAGGGAGTTCCAGAAACTTCAGTATGGTGTTACTTTTTTCGAGGAATTAAGAATCGCGGAACGGCAAAGTGTATCAAGTGTTCTAAAACGATTAAATGCGAAGGCTCCAGCACATCCGGTATGAAAAAACATCTCAAGAGTATTCACGATATCAATTTGGATAAACGCACTGCCCCTCTCGATGTTAACAGCGAGCAACCTTCAGCATCTTCTTCGTGTGAGAAAAAAAGCTCCATCGTCAAGTATTTCTCGAAAACATCCCCTCTTGATGTTGTGATTGCTCGTTTAGCTGCAAAGGATAATATTTCATTCAATACAATATGTAATTCCGACGACATCCGGCAAGGTTTACTTGCACGAGGATTCAACGATATCCCAAAGTCGCACAGAGGTGTTAAGCTAAAGGTGGAAGCTTACTGCAGTTTTGTTATCGAAGAGTATCGGAAGCAGTTTCATGAACTACAAGTACAAAACCGAAAGTTCAGTCTCACATTTGACGAATGGACTTCGGTAAGAAACCGTCGTTATATGAACGTAAATGTCCACGATTCAAAACACACCTGGAATCTGGGGCTCGTACGGATTAAAGGTTCAATGAATGCTGAGCAGTGTGTAGAGTTGTTGGACCAGAAGTTGTCAGAATTTGGTTTGGTGCTATCCAAAGATATTATGGGCCTTACGACTGATGGAGCACTGATTATGAAGAAAGTGGGGAGGTTAACTTCTGCAGACCATCAAGTTTGCCTAGCGCATGGAATACACCTTGCCGTAATAAGTGTTCTATACCAGAAACCGCCGTCAAACACAGACCATCTAATTGATTATGATGAAGGTAAATTTATACTGCTTTCCAATCTCCTTAGAACGATGATAACTTAAATTTTCAGGTTCAGATTCCGATGCATCTTCTGACGGGGAGAATACTGACCCGTTTATTATTGACCAAGGATCTGGTAGCGATATTGCTATGAAGCCACAATATTTCTCAACTGTGAAGAACGTTCGTGAAATCGTCAAAATTTTTAAGAAATCCCCCGTGAGAAACGATGATATTCTTCAAAAATACGTTCGGAAGGATAAAGGCAGAGAACTAAGTTTAATCTCTGACTGCAAGACAAGATGGAACAGTTTGTTTGCAATGCTTAAAAGATTTTTCGAGCTCAGCACTGCAATTCAAAAAGCAATGATCGACCTTAAAGGACAGGTGAAGGTAAGTTATTTGACAGACGACGAAATGGTTTTGGTTAGGGAAATTATTGAAGCCTTGGATCCTATAAATGCAGCTGTAGAACAATTGTGCAGACGACATTGCACGTTATACGAAGCAGATATAGCTCTTCATTTTATGCTCGAACAACTCAATTCCCAAAACACCAATATTGCGAACGAACTTTTTGGAGCACTAAAGGACCGAATTAAAGAAAGACGCTTTGAATACGCAGATCTTTTCGCATTCTTATCTAATCCGACCACAAGAATGACGATGAATAACAATTTTGGAATATTTTCCAAAACATCGCGAAACGTCTTAATAAAGCAAGCTGATGACCTGTTCAAACGATTAAACACCGGCAATGAGATTGAGGAAATAATGGATGAGACAACGGTAAGCATTGATGATCACGCAAATGAAGATGATGATAAGCTGACCATGAAGGAGAAATTTGAAAAAAGACTTCAGCAACTCAAAGCAGTTCCAGTTCCAGCTTCAACGACTTCGAATACACCTAAATTTCAAAAAACTCTGCGAAGTGAATTTACTTACGTCGAAGCTGAAGGATTAAAAGGCAAGTACTCAACTATACTTTTCGATGCTCTGAGTACTGTCCGCCCTACGTCGGTGGATTCCGAGAGAGCATTTTCGGTATCTGGAAATTTCGTTACAACGATTCGTTCCCGCATGGAAGACAAAACGTTAAATATTTTGTGTATCTTGAAATCTTATTTCTGCAATCGCTAACTCTGTTGTCACTAAACATTTAAATATTATTAAATAAATAAGTTGTTTTGGTTTTTCATGAGTAAGATTTTTTGTTCTTAAAATATCGTGGGAACCGGTACTAGTACCGGTATTACCGGTACTGATGCTTCCGGTACCGAAATACCGGTTCTCAAAAACGGTCCCGGTACTCCCAACCCTAAGACAACACGTACTGGATTATTGAACAGGCCGAATATTTTCGGATAGGTTGTTGAAATTTGGTAGAAACAGCAACCATACTGCATACTGATTACAAGTATTACTTCAGGCATTGACGGATTATTACCGGTAGAGAGGGGGTGGGGCTGGCTAATCTCCCGCAATCTTTTTAACAGTTTTTCGACAGCATATTAAAATAAAATGCTAAATAAGTAATCGAGTCTTATTACAGCGACGCAAATAAAAATTGCCCTTGAGTTTTCATTTAAAATAATTAGCTAAACTTATTCTTATGTTTCAAGTGTTAGCCCAAATTTTTATATGGGAGGATAATCTTTTCTATGAACTTTTTTATAAAAAAAATTTATTTGTCTTGTATAATACTTAATCCTATTTAAGTTACATGTTAATAAGATGACATTTTAGTGACTCTGTATCAATGGAATAGTTACACTGGTTAATAATAATTATATAATTTGTAAATAGTCTAAGTGTTTTAATTTTTACGATTTTTGGTAAGTTAAGATCTGGTAACACTAGTTGAGAGAAATTAATTCTTCGTTTGGTGATCCTCAATACCCGTTCCTGGAATACTTTCCACGCATCAGTCACCCTGGAACATTCCGAGAATTTGTGCAGAAGAGTTTCATTTGCAACATTGCAGTACAGGCAAATCGGCGAATCAGTCAACTGCATCCTGTGCAAGAGCACTTGATGTACCAGTTTTTGGTTTATTAGCATGTAGTAGCTGCTTCTCTCACCCGGCAGTAGTTTTCTAGAGAATACGTTGCGCCAAATTCGTTTCTATTCAATGTGCGTGTTGTCTCGCATAACTTTTGGTATTTCAATAGTGCTCAAATAGTTTGAATGAATTTTGCTGGTTGAAGGTCCATCCTTAATGGCGGTAGGAAGATAAGCCGATTCTTGGTATAAAAACTGAAGGCATGGACAATTAGAAGGAACTTCGTGTAAATTTGGCGGATTTTGTACTGCGTCAATAAAGCTTTTATAGTAAGGCATTGCATCCATCTCCCGCAAATGTCGATTTAAAAGCAATGCTTTACATTTAAATCCAGGTAACTGTAAATTTAAACCACCTTGCTCAACTGGTAGCGCAAGTTGGTTGATGGATATTCTCGTAGGTTGTCTGTGCCATAGAAACGATCCAATCAATGACGTAAGCTTCGCCAAATGTAGCTATTAATATAAACGTTTGAAGCTAAGTACCACAATTTTGAAGTGATAAATGTATTTAATATCACAATTTTTTGATGAAGGGTTAGCGAACGCATTTTGTGCATCCAGAGCTGCTGCGCAAAATGTGTAATTTTTGGTTCCCAATTCAGCTTAGTCATTAGACGTATTGAGTTGGCATAGATTATTCCCAGTATTTTCGCTCGATCAGCTGTTTGCAACCATGGAATTACTATTCCTTCATTTTGCCTAATATTTCCTAAGTCTACAGAAATAGTTGTTCTCAAGTTTAAGACAGAACCAGAGGCCAACCCAAAACATTCAAATGCATTTTTGACACATTCAATTTTGCTTGCACATGTTGTAATAATAGAGATGTCATCAGCGTAGGCAACCACGAGGTCGTTTGGTCCGTCGAATATCAGTTCAAGGCAAGTCAGCAATGGTTGTATATAAAGCACGAATAAGTGCATTGACAAAGGGTCTCCTTGTCGGATCGAACACTGTACCGGAAAACTCGACGAAAGATGTCCGTTTATCAGGAGTTTTGAGCTCGATTGGCAACCTATGTTTGTGAGCAGATTTATCAGTTCAGGATTAAACCCAAGATTTCTCATTGTGTGGAAAAGAAACCGTCGATCAACGCGATCAAATGCGTGATCGAGGTCAAAAAAGATTAATTTCCCCTTCTGTTTGCTCTCTTTAATTTGCGCAATGCGATCTTTTATACTTAGCGAAGCTTGAAAAATATTCCGTTTTGGATTAGAGCATTGTTGTGAGTTACTAATCACTTCATGCTCACGAAATATTCGATCTATACGAAATTTCAGAACACGTGATAGTAATTTATAATCAAAGTTGAGAAGAGTAATGGGGCGAAAAGAATCACAACAGATACCGGCTGCTTTCTTTTTTGTTAACACAATTACACCATCAACAAAATCTGCTGGACAATTTCCTCGTAATGCTTCGTTTAGTATGAGATTCAGATGTACGTGAATAATATTGAAAGCTTTCTGATAGAATTCTTTGGGAATCCCATCTGCACCAGGGCACTTTCTGGAAGCGCTTGACTTGATAGCTGTGTATATTTCGTCCGTTGTAATCTCCATCATGCAACTACGATTGGATTCACTTTGTTCAGGAATAATTCTAGGACACGTCATATCGCCATATACTCTTTCCTCCCTCTCAGAATACATTTCGCTGATATAACGATGAAACTTGTTCTCAATGTCCTCGGAGCGCGTCAAAATTTGACCATTTTGTATTTCTAGTTGATTCACGATTAGCTTTTTACGACGCCGTTCACCCAGTTGAAAGGCTGAGAGTGGCTCTTCAGACACGCATGTCTCATTTATACAGATGAACATCTCTGTGTGTTGTCGCTGTAATTTGAGCATCTTCCCCTTAATATGATTGATCGTCGAAAGCATGGTAGGGTTCCCATATAATTTACTGTACGCTTCTCTGAGCTTGGAGTAGAGACGTTGCTGTTCACTATTGTAAATCGCATATCGCTGATTCGTTTTCCAACGAAAGAAACTCTTGATTTTTGGTTTTGCAAAGTGTAACCACCAATCCATACAGCACGAGTAACTTCGTATTTGCCTTGTCCAATAGTCCCACTTCTGCTGGAATTCCTCCATGTTCTCATCAGTGAGCACATGAGGTCGTATCGACCAATATCCTCGACCCTGTTCTTTACCTAGATAAGGTAAACATATGCGTACACACAATGCCATGTGATTGGTAAACGCGCAAGCATGAGTGTGAGTGTCTCTCAGATGACCAAGTATGTTAGAGCTTAAATAAACTCGATCAATTCGTGAGGCAGAATTCTGTGTGATATATGTATACTGAGTGGTTTTGGGGTGTAACGCCTCCCATACGTCTACAAGTTGCAATTGTTGAACTTTTTTTTTTGAAACGATGATTCTACAATTGATTAAGGGACGGTAAGGGAAAGTAATGAAGAAGGATTTTTTCGGGAATGAAGGGGAAGGGTGGAAAGGAAGGGGGGGGGGTAATAGGTAGCTATGGTTAACAAGTTGTCGTTGTGACTCCTATCTTTTGTCCAATGCTGGAAGGTGCATGGGTCGAACCAAGCTGTAATCAGAGATTATAACCGGATTTGAACCCACAACACCTGCCAGGGCGTGTCGCTCACTGGTACCCGTGTACCTTTGAACCACAGAGGCGCTGGACAAAAGAAGTCTGCACAACCCCCCTTATTAACCATAGCGCGACATGGGTTGGTCTATTTTTAGACACACAAATTGTGCCTCTTCCTACACCTACTGTAGAAACCACCGACCGAGAAGTTTTAGTCTAACGTCTTTTTACTTTCAGGACGACGACACTATGCAGGCCCTTACGACTTGCAAGGTACTGCGTGTGACGCTGTTCGTCCGAAAGCGTGTTAGTCCGCGTTTCTCAGCGCGGTTCTTCGGAGAAAGGCTCCGTTCCTATGAAAATTGACCAAACTCGTGACTTTAGTCATGACCTTGAAATGCGGTCAGGCATATATTAATATTTTTTTTTGAAACGATGATTCTACAATTGATGAAGGGACGGTAAGGGAAAGTAATGAAGAAGGATTTTTTCGGGAATGAAGGGGAAGGGTGGAAAGGAAGGGGGGGGGTAATAGGTAGCTATGGTTAACAAGTTGTCGTTGTGACTCCTATCTTTTGTCCAATGCTGGAAGGTGCATGGGTCGAACCAAGCTGTAATCAGAGATTATAACCGGATTTGAACCCACAACACCTGCCAGGGCGTGTCGCTCACTGGTACCTGTGTACCTTTGAACCACAGAGGCGCTGGACAAAAGAAGTCTGCACAACCCCCCTTATTAACCATAGCGCGACATGGGTTGGTCTATTTTTAGACACACAAATTGTGCCTCTTCCTACACCTACTGTAGAAACCACCGACCGAGAAGTTTTAGTCTAACGTCTTTTTACTTTCAGGACGACGACACTATGCAGGCCCTTACGACTTGCAAGGTACTGCGTGTGACGCTGTTCGTCCGAAAGCGTGTTAGTCCGCGTTTCTCAGCGCGGTTCTTCGGAGAAAGGCTCCGTTCCTATGAAAATTGACCAAACTCGTGACTTTAGTCATGACCTTGAAATGCGGTCAGGCATATATTAATATTTTTTTTTTGAAACGATGATTCTACAATTGATGAAGGGACGGTGAGGGAAAGTAATGAAGAAGGATTTTTTCGGGAATGAAGGGGAAGGGTGGAAAGAAAGGGGGGGTAATAGGTAGCTATGGTTAACAAGTTGTCGTTGTGACTCCTATCTTTTGTCCAATGCTGGAAGGTGCATGGGTCGAACCAAGCTGTAATCAGAGATTATAACCGGATTTGAACCCACAACACCTGCCAGGGCGTGTCGCTCACTGGTACCCGTGTACCTTTGAACCACAGAGGCGCTGGACAAAAGAAGTCTGCACAACCCCCCTTATTAACCATAGCGCGACATGGGTTGGTCTATTTTTAGACACACAAATTGTGCCTCTTTCTACACCTACTGTAGAAACCACCGACCGAGAAGTTTGTAAGTTTGTGAAAGTAAAAAGACGTTAGACTAAAACTTCTCGGTCGGTGGTTTCTACAGTAGGTGTAGGAAGAAGCACAATTTGTGTGTCTAAAAATAGACCAACCCATGTCGCGCTATGGTTAATAAGGGGGGTTGTGCAGACTTCTTTTGTCCAGCGCCTCTGTGGTTCAAAGGTACACGGGTACCAGTGAGCGACACGCCCTGGCAGGTGTTGTGGGTTCAAATCCGGTTATAATCTCTGATTACAGCTTGGTTCGACCCATGCACCTTCCAGCATTGGACAAAAGATAGGAGTCACAACGACAACTTGTTAACCATAGCTACCTATTACCCCCCCCCCCCCCTTCCTTTCCACCCTTCCCCTTCATTCCCGAAAAAATCCTTCTTCATTACTTTCCCTTACCGTCCATTCATCAATTGTAGAATCATCGTTTCAAAAAAAAAAAAAATATTGATATATGCCTGACCGCATTTCAAGGTCATGACTAAAGTCACGAGTTTGGTCAATTGTTGAACTGTATTTTTCAATGCGAGACTAAAATTGCTTTCGCCTGTAGCATCTTTTGAATTAATTACCAAGTTGAAATCGCCTGCCATGATGACGTGATCAGCGCGATTTCGTAAATAATAGGCAATGGAAGTGTTGAATAATTCTTCTCGTGCTGCTCTGCCCTGTGACCCTGAAGGTGCATATACGTTTAATATTGTAACCGAGTCATGAATCCGAAGCGCTATCAATCTAGAATCAAGACTTCGTTCCACATGTGTGTATTTAATGTGGGATTTTAGTGCGATTGCCGTACCACGCTTACAGTGGTCTACATTACTGACGACGGTGTATCCCGGGATGGAAAAATTAGCGCTTTCGACTTCTTGAAGAAAAACAATATCAGTGCCTTGTGTTCGTAGAAAACTGGATAGAGCATTAATTTTAGTTTGATTTGATATATTGTTTACATTGATTGTAGCAATATTGTAACTGTACGAAGCCATTTCTAACGACTTTTGGGTGTTTTGTTCTGCTTGTTAGCAGCTTTTGATCGAGCTTGACGCTTCACTTTAATATAGCCGTCTGGTCCCAGCATTGTGTTATCGCCCTGTGCATCTGATTGAAATATGGCATCCGAAGCATTATTTGTACTTTCCAACGTTGTATTATCCTCTTTTGCCAGTGACGAGTCCTTTGATTCCTCCATGGAGAACATGGACATAAAGCATTGCTCTTGGTTAAATTGTACGGATGTTGTTGTTTCTACATCAGCTGAAGTCGGCTTCTCGCTGTCCGTCGGATGAATAGATCGTATTGGTGAACGTGACACATTTCGCATCGTGGTTGGTGGTGAAGTCGATACATTTCGCGAGGTCAGTGGTGGTGATTCTATTGTGCGGAATCTGCTATTCCCTTGATTTGAACATCGATGCTCCTCATAATTGTTTACTCGTTCCTTTGCTGCATCCATGAAATCAGCTGCAGGAGAATCATTTTCGTCAGACATTTTGTTGTCCAGTGGGTTGTGTGGCATGGCGCTATCATTTCCAGTGCTGGCAGCGTTATCAGCAGACTGAGCAACAATAACTTCCTTAGAGATATCAGAAGCCTTTGCAGACGGAGTATCGAAAGTAGCAGGAGGGATGAGTTCTGGGAAGTTAGAAATTTCCATCCTATTGTTTAATCTACTGCTAATAGTGGAATCTGTCGAGCTTTCACCAAAACCACGCAGTGCTCCTGCATAAGAAGCGGGCTTCAATCGATCGTTTACACTGATTTTCTGAGCAAGTAATTTCTTATTTTGTACACATGAAATTCCTATGTGCATATATTCAGCACAATGCCTGCACGTTTGCCGTTGTTTGGGATATGTAACCCATGTGTTTTCTCCTTCAATTATGATGTATGACTTGATGTGCTCTCTAAGCACCATTATCACTTGCCACTTTCCGGTGGACGATCCAGGGAAGTGATGTTTGTCGCTCCATACCATTTCCTTCACTGATAGCACCTCTCCATAGGCAGCCATGTGCTGGCTGATCTCTTCGATTGTAACATGTTCTGTGAGATCGTGTAAAGTAACCTCTACTCCTCTCTCGGCCATTCTGATACGAAGAGGGTATTTCTCTCCCTTAACAACGTAATTGTGTTTATTGTCATGAGTACGAACAATTTGTTCTGCAATAGAGTGGTCGTTGACCTTAACGAAGGCACAGTCGTCGACATGACCGATTTGTATTCTAACTAATTGATCACGAGTGACTCCAAGATGGCGTCCAACAAAGTAATGTAGTTCTTCCGAGGTTGGCTTCTTTGGTATTCCTCCAAAATCCACGCGAAATGTGTTTTCGCGATAATTTCTGCGATTATTCATCTTGATGTTGCAATTCAGCATATAAAACGACCGGCAAGGTACCGACCGCTGCTGCCCCAGAGGGCTTCCACAAATCTTTTAGCTAATACTTTTAACTCTAGCAAGAGCACAAATTATAACGTGTTTATCCTTCGGGAGCCGAAGATGAACTATGAATAGCAAGAAATTTTTCAACTGTTTCAAAAACTTAACGTTAAATTTTTTGGATATTTGTGTGCACTCCATCTAACTATGAATGGCAAATAATAACTGTAGCAGAAGAATTTGACTCAGAAATAATCTTTATGTTAATAAAGCTGTAATATTTGGCAAAAATCTGTAAAACAATGCGCTCCTTTTCAGCCTTATATATTTTTCAGCCTTACGTGATATTCAGCCTTTTGATTTTCAGCCTTTCGTAGCTTTCAGCCTTTTGAAATTTCAGCCTTTCGGTTTTCAGCCTTTCGAAATTTCAGCCTTTCGATTTTCAGCCTTTCGCAGGAGACCCGTTTCATTTACCTACATAATTATGTAGGTCTGGCCTAACTGTATAAGCTTTAACCTTTACGTTCCCCCAGCGACTCCAAAAATTAGGGTACTTGCCGTTACACTTTATGGCTCGTTCTCTACTATTTTTTGTTCGATTTTTATACAACTTGTCTTAAAAGAACCACCTTAGATTGACCTTTGATAAAAAAATATATTAGACACATTCCGCCGTGACGTTACAACGTTTTGACTCTTCTTTGCACAGTATTTGTGTTTCAGCTAAGAAAATCGTTGAGAAACCCCCGAATATTATTATACATTTGGAAAGAACTTAAATTTTCTATTAAAGTGAACAAATTAGTAGCATTTGCTTGCTTTATCTAGATTATCCTGGAAAACAAATATGTAGCGTGACGTTACAGCACGCTAGAAATTCGTCTTTTGGTTCTTTGGTTAAAAACCCGAATTAATCCACCTAGCGGTGTGACCTAGCCTTTCTACTGCCACAATAATTATTTCTTAATTTCTCAGGAACATTTATAATAAACTTGACTATATTTTCCGTTCCTTATTCCTCAAAATCCTAATTTACCAGTAAAATTTACAAGAACATACTGCGTGCAATAATTACATTTTCCTTCCTAGAGTGCATAAATATCTGTAAGCATTATTTAATCTACTTTATCAGCACCTTATTTAGTTCTATAATATTTAGGTGATTTATTGAATTGATTTATAAAAATTAACCTTCTAACGGAATTGCAGACGGCCTTTACTTTTGGACGTAGAAATTTATCTGAATTTTTAAAAATAACCAAGAGCATCAGGTATGAAAAACGAAAAAGAGAAATTGAACTTTTTCTTAGTTGGCGCTCCTTCAGATAATTATTTTTGCATGAAACTCAAATCCTGAGCTTCTTTTGAATGCACTTTCATGAAAAAATAGTCATTACCTTGTTCGCATCGTTTTTACGATGTAGCCCGTTAGAGGGTTTAGAAAATGGTATGAGATCAGAAAAATAGTGCAAAAGAAGCGCCATAAACATGCTTGAGAATGGAAAATATGATCGATATGATTACTAGTGCTTGTCATTTTCGATTTATTTATTAAAACATGATACATGACATAAGACTTCTGTCTTCTAAAGTGTCACTAACGAAAATATATCGTACACAATTACTAGCAACCTTTTCTTTATATTTTTCATATAAAATTTCTAAGCTCTAGTATCTATTGATTCAGTGTCTATTTTCGAAGCCTGCAAGTCGTATATGTCGCGAATAAATATTAATAGTGGAATTGAATCGGAAAAAGTTTTTTTGTTTAATTTCATGTTTTACCTTTGTTATACTATAACAAAGGTTTAAAAATTGGTGGAAAAACACGAAATTGATCCGAGGCCCGGAGGGCCAAGTCACATATACCAATCGATAGGGTTCGACGATTTGAGCAATGTCTGTGTGTGTGTGTGTGTGTGTGTATGTATGTAATGATTTTTTCTATCGCCTGTTTCTCAAAGATGGCTGAACCGAATCGTTCGCTATTACTTTTGTTTGAAAGGTATTATTGTCTAGTAGATCACTATTGAGTTGCTTCGTGACACGACGTTTCGTTTAAAAGTTATAAGCAAAAATGTGAAAAATACGTGACACGGGTTTCTCTAGAGCTACATGACCGATTTCAACGATCTTAGTATCAAATGAAAGCCCTTATTAAAGCTAAATTATTCAGAAATTTTTAATTGAAAACAAACAAGTAGTTTAAAAGTTATGCTTAAAAAACCTGTTTTGACAAGGAAATAATTATCGCCTGTTTCTTAGAGATGGCCAAACCGATTTATGCGCTATTAGTCTCATTTGAAAGATAATATATGCTAATAGATCACTATTGAATGGTTTTTTGATTGGACGTTTAATTTGAAAGTTATGAGCAACCGTATATACCACACCAAAATTAACAATAATTTATAATGATTTTAACCAAGATAATTTACCTAATTTGAAATATTTTAATATCAAACGAGAGGTTTTGACAATACGAATATATATGTAAAATTTCATAAGAATTGGTTGTACCGGTCAAAAGATATTACCCCTCGAACACTCGCGCCAACTTTTGCAACACAGTTACTCGCGCGCACTATAATCCCAAACCAAAGAAAACGTGCGCACTAGAGGTTTGACTGGGAAAACTTGGTTTTAGGTTTATCGAACCTTTAGAATAGTTTCTTGAAATTAAAAGCTCTATCGTCTGGTGGAATCTAAATTTTGATTAATCCCCCTAAAAGTGAAATAAAAAAAATTATTTTTCTTCAGTGTCAATATAACACATTGATGTGCTCTGCAAAGTTATAGAGCATATTATTACAAGAAATTTTGCTAGAGACAGTAACCTTCCATCTCTGCAGCTAAGATAGAAAAATCTTATTTATTGTATATGAATTTGTAAACTCAGTTTTTATATTTTTGCTCTTTTTGTAATTGTTGTATGACTTTTTCTTGTATTACAAAATTGTACAAATGATAAAAATACACAACTTTGCTGAATATAGTATACCTCTATGTTTGCTTGTTTAGGAACTGTAGAACTTTGATTATAAAAAATACCTTAATTTTGATTACGAATTACTCGACTACCAGCAGACGGATACATTTTAAACATTTTACATTGGCTAGTTTTGCTGCATACAGACACCATTTTTCCATATGAAGAAACGAAAGAAAATTCCACTTGGGGTCAATTGCGGTACACCTCGCATGCTGATTGTTTCGTTTCTGTGATGACGGTTTATGCTGATCTACTTTTCCAACAATTTAAATTATTAATGCATTGAATAATTATGACATTTTGCTCAGAATAAGTTTATTGAAGAATATTCGTTAGTTAAACAACGATTTGTAACTTTATAACAATATGGCGTTGAAAAACCTACACGTGTTGTACAAAATACAACAGCGTGAGTAACCGAAGGTTAATAAAAATTGATTAAAATTATTCAAGTAAACTCTATTGATGTGAATCAAATAGAATGGCATTACAGGAAATTATGCATAGTTCAAAAACCTATAAACTAGACCTTTACTAGGCAATGTATATGTTAAAGAATAAGATTTCCTCTTACAACTTACTTTTATTTGCACTTACTCAAATTAATAACAACTTACTTATCCTTACTCAGGAATTACATGAAAATAGGATCTATCAAAATTTAAAAGTGTTCCTATTTTGTTCAAAATTTGTAAACTTATTCAATTTTCAAAAATTTTATGTAAACCAACGCATTACGCAACGTTAACCAATAGATAAATTATGTTCCGAAAACGTATCGATTTCTATCTCAAATACCAAGTAAGACCGTATAACAAAGGTTCCTTTCACCACTAGGTGGATTAAATCGGGTTTGTTCTACTAAGACGCTCCAATAACTTCAGACAATTGACATATTTCTCACTTTTCTTATATTTCAATGCAAATTTCAAAATTGCAAATCGTAAACACATACACATACATAACTTGATATATACACACATGCACACACACATACATTCATACATACACGCATACATGCGTACATACACTCATACATAATACATACATTGAAAAGAATCGGCATTTGATTGATATATTTTACACATTTCAACGGTTTAATATACGGTACTTGCCCCCTTAAGTACTTTTTCAACTTAAAAAAGTCGAAATTTTTTTTATTGATTATTTCGAAAGATTAACATTTTGACCATATGTGTTTCAAGTCATTTCGATGAATTCCAAAAATTGACAAAGTTACAGCTATTTGTACCGCGCATGTCTGGAGCGATTCCACAGCGATTAAAAACTTCAACGTCGTTTTTCTCGAAACCAGGTTTTGAAAGTCGGTACCATAAATATCCCAAGAACGGCTCAAGCAATTCTCATGATTCTTTTTTGTTTCAAAGCCAACAAAATTATCTAGTGTTTGACCCATCCTTTTTTCGATATTTCAATTTTTGTATTTTTTAGAAATGTTTAAAGTCAATTTTTTCTACTAAAAACCTTACTTTTATGTTTGAATGTCCGCCATTTTGTTATGCGTTCGAATTTTAAAAAAAGGATGGGTCAAACACCAGATAATTTAGCATACTTTCATGTCGGTTTGGAAATTTTCAATTCGGATAAGACCCCCAGCGCCAATCCATGGTACCGCAAATCATGTTTTTTTCGAATGATCATGTTCAAGGAGCCGTAGGGGAGAGGGAAAGACGTTCACATATGCAAACAAAATTGTAAATATTAGTATAAAATGCAATGTTTAAAATGCAAAAAACCCGAATCGATTCGCTTTTCGCGTTATCGAGAAAAAAATATTTGAAATAAGGCAAAAAATTGTGTAAAAAGTACTATGCCCCCTTAAGTGTTAACCCTCTAGTTCCCAACCCTGCCAATTGGCGGGCTTCAGGAAAATCGTTGTAAATCTACTATGCTTATTCGTTTTATGTTGATATCCACCCATACCTTCTCATTATAGTCTAATCTAACTATTCGAGGGGTTTGTTTGTTTTATTACCGTAATTTGAAACAGATATTTAGTGCGAAACTTGAAAAATTCTAGAAAACAGAGAAAAAAATTATTTTGCTCTGCAGAGTAAAAATCAAATTGCTGTAAATTGCTTATTTCTGGGAATAAATGAACAAAAAAATTATTGACGAGTAGGTGATAAGCTGTACTTCAAGGTAAAAAAGAGAAATTGCTATAAAAAATTTAGGAACTGGCCGATTTTTATCAAGGAACTGACCCCGCCAATTGGCAGGGTTGGGCATTAACGTCAACTTTTTTTGGTAATTTGACAACGTGTTGTTTTTGTTGTATTTATTGATTTTTTTCGAGTTTAAGCTAAAAATTATTGTTATAGGCCTTGTTAGCTTCTTTTATATGCCTTGAAAAATACACAAACATGCAGTGGCATTAATATGAAAGGGGAATTTACAGGACTTATCACCTAATTTTCAGTGCGCCTTTTTGACGAGCGCAATATAACGCTTTATAGCTATATCACAAAACATTTTTGCATTTTATGGTATTTGAAAACCATAACCCTATAACCAAGAAACAGATTCATTGAAACCCGGCGAATTTTACTGCTTAACGATAAAATCTTGATAAGCAAGACAATATTATACAAAATGGGATCTATCATAGACCATTTTAAAACCGCAAATTTTGATCTATACTTGGGCGGTATAGATTAAAATTTGCGGTGATGATGATCCCATTTTGTACAATATTGTCTTGCTTATCAAGATTTTATCGATAAGCAGTAAAATTCATACATAATACATACGTTTGTGGTAATGAAAAAATTGAATGAATTACCAGTCGATAAAAGATTATAGTGAACAAATGTGTACTACAAAAATGAAAAACCCAAATTATCAAACAAATCACATAAATGAGGATTTAAGTTTCATGTTCTATCAGACTCTAAAGGTTTTTCAAAGGTTACAGTTTCAAAGCATGGTGCATGGTGTAGGCAATCCTGATTTGGAAGCAGCCACTAATGTTGTTGTTCTCCTTTCTAAAATTTTGCCGGATTTTAAAAATCATATTTTTCGATTATTTTTATTTTATTTTATTTGGTCGGCCACCAGCACACCGAAAGGCTATTGGGCCATTTTTCGATTATTATTATACGACATTACCATTGATTTTATATCTGCACTCGAGAGGAACGAGAGGAATATACGACTGGGAACTATCCGGAGTTATAGAATCCCCAAAAGCAAACTGCTTACTGATAAGGACATCAATAGGCAAGATCGTGGTGATTCTGCTGAATTCATTGCCAAATTTGAAAATATAACTGTTTCTGTGTCTGTTTGGAAAGATTCGCTTCCCACGGGCTATGACTATAGACAACGATGAACTGGAAGTGGTTGATGAGTTCATATATTTGGGATCTCTCGTCACCGCCGACAATATTACGGGTAAGGAGATTGAATGATGCATTCAAGCTGGAAGTCAAGTCTAGTTTTCCTCCGCAAGACGCTTCAATTAACCCCTCTAGGGTCTACTTCATTTTTAGCACTGCAAAATTCACTAAAATGGCCGTAACTTTTTTATCTTTCAATATTTTTTCACCAAATTTGGGAATTTTTCCGGAAATATTTTCTATTTTCATAATATCTATAGATAATAGCCATATGTCATATGGTCCCGGAGTTATTCCGGAGTTCCTTGGGCGACCGAGACATGGCTTTTTAGATAAAGTTGCCAAATATTTAAAACTTGTTTGAAATCTGTTGATTTTTGTAAACATTTAATCGACTGTGGACATATCAGTTACTTTGCCGCAGTTATGAGCCATGGTGCGCGCCATCCGAATCCGGGGGGACATTATAAATCCGTAACCGGTTCCCATAAAGGGACATTTCAGCATCAGTAAATTATGTCGTGTCGCATATCAAAAAACATTAGCACTCGACAAAATAGTGATTAGCGATCATCTCATGTCTCACAGAGGCCCTATGACCGGTTCCGGGCCCGGGGAGGGTTTCTTTTCTGATTCAAGCACGGAACGGATTTTGAAGGAACTTGTCCGGGACCTGGAATCGGCCATATGGTCAAAAATTTCAGATGAAGCTCATTATAACTAGTTCCATAAATACTAGCACTGTTATAGGTGTTCTGAAATCGATGTCCCGAATTAAATCGAAAAATTTGATTTTGCAATTTTTTTGCGCTCAGGTACCCAACCCCGCCAATTGGCGGGTTACGATTTTTTATAAATAATCAAACTATTCCTGAACTTAGTAATTAGAGAATATTTTTTCCATTATTCTGGCCACGAAATGAGCATTTTAAAATTTTTTCAAGCAAATAAAAAATTTGGGCACTAGAGGGTTAAAGTTTGAATAACTTTTGAATGGATCGTCCGATTTTCAATAACTTGGTTTCGTTTGATAGATCTCAACAGTAATTTTCAAATAATAATAAATTGTAGGATATACCTCATTGAATCGATAATTATATGTTACAAAAATATGTTTTAAATACTTTTTTTTCACATTTCTTTATGTAGCTTTCAAACCACAGACATACCCAATCATCACGAAATTTGGAAGTTAAGGGTTTGCAAGGCTCCCCTTTCATATGCAACTAATTTTTTTCAAATCGGTTAAGGGACCTATGAGAAAATGAAGTCTCATATTTTTCGTATTTTTATATATAACTTTTGAACTAAAAGTTCGATCAATATAAAATTCAATAGCGACCTATGGGACAACTAGACCTTTCATTTGACACTAAGACCATCAAAATTGGTCCAGCCATCTCTGAGAAAAGTGAGTGAGATTAAAAGCGTTACACACACACACACACACACACACACACACACACACACACACACACACACACACACACACACACACACACACACACACACACACACACACACACACACACACACACACACACACACACACACACACACACACACACACACACACACACACACACACACACACACACACACACACACACACACACACACACACACACACACACACACACACACACACACACACACACACACACACACACACACACACACACACACACACACACACACACACACACACACACACACACACACACACACACACACACACACACACACACACACACACACACACACACACACACACACACACACACACACACACACACACACACACACACACACACACACACACACACACACACACACACACACACACACACACACACACACACACACACACACACACACACACACACACACACACACACACACACACACACACACACACACACACACACACACACACACACACACACACACACACACACACACACACACACACACACACACACACACACACACACACACACACACACACACACACACACACACACACACACACACACACACACACACACACACACACACACACACACACACACACACACACACACACACACACACACACACACACACACAGAGAGAGAGAGAACATGCCCAGTTTTCGAAACTGAGTCGAATGGTATATGACATTCGGCCCGCAGGACCTTCTTTCGATTTTCGGTTTTCCTAGTGATTTCTATACCTTTATACTATATTTTCATATAGTAGAAAGGCAAAACATTAAAATTAATTTCGAGCTCGTTCAAAAATTTGATGTCTTTATCTTTACAATTTCGTGTCCAAACATGTCAAATACGTCACTGAAGTTATGCTCAGTTTGTGCAGCACATCTGTGGCTATCATCCTACGAAAATTTCGCTTCAAAATTCCGTGCCAGAGGACCCGGCGCGCGTTGCTACGCCATTCTAAAAAGGGGTACATGCGTAATCCTGAAGATTTGATTAATTGTAATCTTGCAACCAAGAGCTTTCTTTTTGACAACCCAAGATATTTCTAAATCATGCGGCAAATTTCTAATTCAACGCATCAGCATTTGTGACTCGAGCAGCAAGTCCAACGTAACAATTTGGGTTTTATTACCAACCCGTAAATCGGTAATGTTGGTAAAATCATAATAAAATATCAGTGCAGTTCGATTAAAATCAGTTGAAAACTGGTCAGAAACCATAAACTAAGTGTAACCTCAACATTATTTTCTTCATATTTTCATTTCAACCATGTATTTTCTCTTCAATTTTGTTTTTAAAATAAGTATCATATTATCTTACTTTCATTTAATTTGACCCATTATCTAGGCTTCACCGATTTATTCTTAACAATTTTGTTCCAAATTTATCTTATCTTTTAGTATAGACGGCACCACTCGCGAGTTCGATTACTTTTTGAATATTGCAAAAAATTCTGTTTAATTTATATGACAGCCCTCCCCCCTTCCAGAGGGGAGAGAAATCTCAAAACGCCACAGAAAAAAATTTTGCCTCCAATAATCCCCAAATTCATTTGCTTGATTAATAGTCGAGTTATGGGGAAATTTGTGTTTTATTTGTATCGGAGCCCTCCCCCCTCTTAGAAGAAGGAGGTTTCTCAATTACCATAGAAAAAAAATTCTACCTCCAAAAATCTTTACATGCCAAATTTGGTTCCATTTGCTTGATTAGTTCCCGAGTTATAGAGAAATTTGTGTTACGTTTATATGGGAGCCCCCCTTCTAGAGGGGGAGGGGTCTCAAACAACCATAGAAAAAAATCCTGTCTCTTGAAACCCCTACATGCCAAATTTGGTTCCATTTGCTTTTAATAGTCAAGTTATGAGGAAATTTTGGTTTTACTTGTATGGGAGCCCCCCCTCTTAGAGGAAGGAGGGTTCTCAATCTACCATAGAAAAATTTCTGCCTCCAAAAATCTTCCAGGGTGGCAACTGGATACGAAAAACCAAATTCCCTGATTTTTCCCGATGTTTAATAAAATTCTAGGTTTCATTCATTCAATTTAACTGAAAATGTGTTTCGATCATTGATATTTGAATTGTTTATCAATCTACGAGATATTGAGAAAAATTTCCCCACCTACTCTATTTCCCTAGGCAAATTCTTCAATCACTTTCTCTTATTCTGCCGACCAGCAAATTACACTCCTCCCGTAAGTTCCTCGTCTGTTCTTTTTCCCGCGCAAGTTTATTCGCAAACTCAGGCGCAAGCGGAGTTTTAGTGCCCATTGCGGCTAGCTCTCGAACCCGCCGTGGTACTTTTCCTGCCAGCCATGCGAAATATTCGTATGTTTAATGTTCGTTCTTCGAGCCATAAGCCATGCAAAAAAGCAGTTTAATTTCGCTTTACCACTGGTGGCTGTTCTACTTTCTGACCAACGCGGTTTATTTCACTTTGCATGGATTGATCGGGATTTACTCTTCCGTGTCCAAGATAGAGCCAAAAATTCGTAACGTAGAAGGTAGGGTCGCTACACCCGCATTTCGGTTACAATTTGTTACAACAGTATGGCAAGTTTATGTACTGCCGTGAGTCAGCGGATTTTCTCCAACATTTTTCTCGAAAACCGAATTTCGCTGCGGTGCCACTGGCATTTACTTCGATGTTCTGCGAATTCTGTCGCATGCCGCAAAATATCTGTCCTGAAACTTCAATGTCATTCGATTCGACTTGACTAACGCCAAACGAAACGCGCGAAGTGAGTGCAAACTAAATTTGTTAATCACTTCACCTGCCTCGCAGAATAAGGTCCTTTCCAAAACACTGAGCTAATTATCGATAACCCAATCTATCGCTTGTGTGCCGTACTTCTTCATCTATTTCTAAGTGTTCTTGACTACTCAATGAATCGATCATTGGGGTTGTTTGAAAAATTCCCTGATTTTGTTAAAAATTCCCTGATTATTCCAGGTTTTTCCAGGTAATTTAAAATTCCCTGACTATTCCAGGTTTTCCAGGTTTTTCCAGGTAGTTGCCACCCTGTCTTCACATGCCAAATTTAGTTCCATTTGCTTGATTAGTTCCCGAGTTATAAAGAAATTTGTGTTTCATTTATATGGGAGCACGCTCCCTTCTAGAGGGCGAGGGGTCTCAAACAACCAAAGAAAAAAATCCTGTCTCTTGAAACCCCCACATGCCAAATTTGGTTCCATTTGCTTGATTAAAAGTAAAGTTATGAGGAAATTTTTGTATTATTTGTATGGAAGCCCCCCCTCTTAAAGGAAGGAGAGGTCTTAATTTACTATAGAAAAAATATCTGCCTCCAAAAACCTTCACATGCCAAATTTGGTTCCATTTGCTTGGTTAGTTCCCGAGTTATGAAGAAATTTGTGTCCCATTTGTATGGCAGCCCCCCCTTCTAGAGGGGGGAGGGGTCTCAAACTATGCTAACAACATTCCTCACATCAAACGCAATGTGTATGCCAAGTTTCATCAAAATCCGTCGAGCGGTTTGCGAGTCTATACCGGACACACGAACAGAGTTTCATTTATATATATATATATATATATATATATATATATATATATATATATATATAGATATATCGATATAGATATAGATAGATAGATAGATAGATTTTCATATAGTAGAAAGGCAAAACATTAAAAAAACCCGATTTAATCCACCTAGTGGTGAAAGGAACCTTTGAAAAACAAGAGTTTTCGTACTCATTTATTTCAATAAACATTTATATTATACTAGCTGACCCGACAAACTTCGTATTGCCACAAATTAACCTGTGTTGTACATAAATCATGAATCTCGGATGATCTTTGTCACTTCTCGAGTTTTGCAAGCCCCCCAGTGGGCGGCGCTTCCGACGGCGGGTCACCGGCAACACTCGCGACCGGCTCGTCCTGAATGATCTAGTGTTACTATAGATAGTTTTTGTGGTCTTGTTATTGATTAATGTTTTATGGAAGAGTCTCGAATTTCTCGAGTTGGATTAGTTTTTGAGTTTCGCAAAAATTTCTGTTTTATTTGTATGAGAGTCCATATCCCCCTACCACAGGGGTGAGAGGTCTCTAACTATCATAAAATAAATTCAAGACTCAAAAATCTCCTACATGCTAAATTTGGTTCCATTTGCTTGATTAGTACTCAAATTATAAGGAAATTTGTATTTCATTTGTATGGGAGCCCACCCTCTTAAAAGGGAGAGGGGTCGTAATACACCACAGAAAAAAAATTCTGCCATCTAAAACTCTCACATGCCAAATTTGGTTCCATTTGCTTGATTAGTTCTAAAGTTATGAGCAAATTTGTATTTCGTTTGAATGGGAGCCCCCCCCCCCTCCTAAAAAGGTAAGAAGTCCTAATTCATCATGGGAAAAATGGTTGCCTCCAAAAACACCCACATGCCAAATATGGTTCCATTTGCTGGATTAGTTCTCGAATTATGAGGAAATTTGTATTTCATTTGTGTAGAAGCCCCCCCTCTTGAAGTGTGGAAGGATCCTAATTCACCGTAGAAAATATTTTTGCATCCAAAAACCTCCATATGCCGAATTTGGTTCTATTCGCTTGATTAGTTCTCGAGTTATGGGGAAATTTGTATTTCATTTGTATTGGAGCCCCCCCTCCTAATGTGGGAAGAGGTCCTAATTCATCACAGAAAAAATTCTTACACGCCAAATTTGGTTCCATTTGCTGGATTAGTTCTCGAGTTATGAGGAAATTTGTATTTCGTTTGTATAGGACCCCCCTCCTAAAGTGGGGAGGGGTCCCAATTCATCATTGAAAACAAAATTGTCTCCAAAAACACACACATGCCAAATTTGGTTCAATTCGCTTGATTAGTTCTCGAGTTATGAGAAAATTTGCATTTCATTTGTACAGGAGCCCCTCCTCTTAAAGTGGGGAGGGGTCCTAATTCACCATAGAAAATTTTCTTGCTCTCGAAAACCTTCACATGCCAAATTTGGTTGCATTTGCTTGATTAGTTCTCGAGTTATGAGGAAATTTGTATGGAAGTCCCCCCTCTTAAAAGGGAGAGGAGTTATAATTCCTCTTATAAAGAGGGGAAGGATCTCAATTCACCATAGAATAAATTCTTGTCACCAAAAAAAACACCCACATGCCAAATGTTGTTCTATTTGCTTGATCAGTTCTCGAGTTAGGAGGAAATTTGTATTTCATTTGTACAGGAGCCCCCCCTCTTAGAGTGGGGAGGGGTCCTAATTCACCGTAGAAAATTTTCTTGCCCTCGAAAACCTTCACATGCCAAAGTTGGTTCCATTTGCTTGA